>NC_064921.1:186044056-186347086 GCF_023897955.1 Schistocerca gregaria
TAAAACCAGTTCGAAGGCAAAAGCATCCTAACTCTCAGCAGAATATTACACAAAAGGATCTGTAGAACATGATCTGTGACGCGGATTTCTGAGTGAAGGAAAGGTAAAACAACCAGAGGGGCAGTCCTGGACCTCTGCTTTATAATGGACTCATGACTCACGACACTGGAAAACTACACGGTACAGCGAAAGGAAGAAAAAGCAGGATGTACAACAGACAAGAGAGAAAAATTGGTGAAAGACGAAAAGAGAGGTGCTTCCATTAAAAGGACACAAGACAGGTAACCGGTCTTTCTCCTTAACCTTCCAACCTGCGTATCTAAAAAGCAATGAAGGAAATGAAATAAAAGTTAACAAGTGGAATAAAAACTCAGGTGAAAAGTGTCAGTGAGAAGGTACGCTGATGACATCGCTATCCTTTGTGAATGCGGTGAAATATTACACGGCCAGTTGAAAGTAAAGTACAGTCTACTGAGTACGGATTGAGAGTAAGCTATAAATGATTAAAATATTGAGGAGAAGTTGAATTGAGACAAATCAAGTATTACAATTCGGGAACAAGTAGTAAACGAGTGAAGTAATTCTGCTACTCTGGAAGGAAAATAACGCAACACGGATGAGGTAAAGAGAATATAAGAAGCATTTTGTCACACCCAAGGACAGCGTTTCTCTTTAGCGAAGACTGCTGCCCTTTATTTGAGGAAGATCTATATGAAAATTTACTTCCGAAGTACAGCATTGTGTCGATTGACTCATGACCGGTTGTAAAAACCAAAAACCATCCCGTCTGAAACATGCCACTACAAAAGTGTACTTGAAATTAGTGGACTGACAAAAAAAACGAATCATTGGAAAATATTAAGTAGATGATGGGACAAGATGATGATACGACAGCGAAAAAAATCTGCTATCGGAGCACAAAAAAGGCGAAAACGCTCCTGTGTATTAAAAGGCTCTGGCTGAAAAACTGGTATCAGCTACATCATTCTACCTTCCTCGGCACCCTTTAAATATTTCCCAAAAATTTTTGCACGCAAACGTATTCGCGGTCTCTCACTTCCACTATCTCCAACACCCATTAACATCCACTAACCCATCGCTGTAGGTCTCTCATACGCATCCACTCCCACTTAATCATTCTCACTCACTTGTTCAGCCCAACTCACTGCCAGTATTACTTTCTCACTGTTCTTTGTCTCACAGTCACAGTCTCCTTTGTTCTGTTCTACAACTTCTACTGTCACTGTTTTCTCACTCCTTCTTACTTCTACTGTCTCATTCATTCCTTTTCACTGTCTTCTTACTATCACTATCTCTTCCTCGTCGTAATTGTTATAAACTCTATTTATCACTGGCTATCACCCGCTTCCACCTTTTTCTTCTCTTTATTCCTCTGCCACTGACACTGTCTTCTTCAGTCTTTTATTAGTACTTTCTGTCACTGTCAATGATGTTTTACTGCCACTGCATCCCCTTCTTTCCCTCACACTGCCATTGTCTTCTTTGCTGTTTCTACACCACATTCGCTCTGTACTATCTTTCAGTATGTATTACTTCTCTGGCTCTTTCCCTGTAGCGCTGTCTCCACAGTGTAAAAAGCTTCGAATGCGTTCGCACGCCAAAACTGTTGGGCAAACTTTTGAAGATGCTGAGGAAGATGGTATGAGGCAGTTTGTACCCCGTTTGCAGTCAGAGTGTTTTAATAAGCAGGAGCATATTGGCCCATTTTATGCTACAGTAGGTGTATTTTTCGCTGGTTTTAATCTTTTACTTGTTACACCAAGGCATGTCACTCATAAAAGACGGTCATGTGTCAGAAAAATTGTGATAGTTACGTGAAATTAAAATAATAGCAAACTCTATCATTTTACACCTTAGACAAGATTTTATGCACACGAAATTTTTGCATGTGTTTCGGCACTCTCGTGTTGATAACGCAAACACTTTGTAGCATATTTCTCCGTGCAAAGTCACTTGTTTTTTGGGTGTTTCTTGATAAAGGATAAACAGTTTTGAAAATGGGAAGATGACAATTATAGATAAATGCCAAGATGCTAACTTTAAGATCTGAGCAATTTGTTGAGGTTATTTATTATTTAGATATGGTCTCACACGTATGCAGGTGTGGTAGCTTTGAAGCTCTGTATTCTGGAAACGGATAAATATACCAGGAAAATTATCAAGGCTGTGTGAGATCGAGATCTTTCTGTGAATAGCCGCCTTGAAATCCGCGCCTCGGTTTTGGTATCCAAAAACCATGTTTTACGGGTTTTCTCAAGAGCTGCAAATCAACTAACTGATGCCTCCATAAGCCGCTTGAAGTGCACCGTAGACCATACGTAATGCAAAAAGAACCATCGGTTTGCTCCGTTTGCCTAATCTGGAGGAAGTGTGTAGTATTCAGACTGCAGTGTAGGATAGCTACAGCAAGACGATCCTCCTGTTACGTATACAAGTGGCCCTTAGTTCAAAGACTACCAAAAAAACTTGACTCTATCTTTCTATCATCAACAGAACCCGATATATGAGACCCAGAAAAATCTCTTTTCAATGAGTGGGGTTTTCAGACTGCTGTCGTGTGGGTCCAGATAACTCCCATGGTACTAGAAGAAACCTTAGAGGACAAATACTGTAGATTCAAAAACAGATTGGAATTATATTCCACAAACATAAGGACGTTGGGTGCAATACTTCCGTAGCATGAAGCAGCCACAAGGAGAGAAAACTTTGACGGCAAAGTGAAGCCATTCAAAAGTGCTTCTATCTGCATACGCTGTCCAGCATCTTTACAAAATACATATGTTTAAAAAATTCCAGTAGATATAAGAAAAGCAAATGGTCCTCCCCCATAATAGCTTCGGTGATTCGGGGAAGCGCGTCTTCACGGATGTCTGCCCAACGGTTTAACTAGGGTCTGCGGGCCGACCAACCTGGTTGCGATTTTTAGGCGGTTTCCTACTTCCGACTAGGTGAATACCAGGCAGGCACTCACTTTCTGTGCCTGCACGGTCCACAAATACTTCGAAAACGTCCACACAGTTTGGCGTGCTGTAGCAATAGACGCAGACATAAAGGATATGCAAGCTCCGTCCCAGGGGGAAAAGTTGGCGACAGAAAGGGCACCCAGCCAATCCATGTCATTAACACTGCCAAATCGACAGGAACATTCCGACCCTTTGAACGAATGGGACGAGGACATAAACAACAGGGAGTATAGGAAAAGCGAAGAAAACTAGCCATGACACGCACCCCTTTTTGATATTATCACTGCTTTACCGAGCAAGATGGGTCGCTCCGTTTGTACACGGAACAGTGTACAAATCCTTTTCCAACTCGGCTGGGGAGGTTACTTTGTTGACACCATGGGGGTTTTGAACATTAGTGACAAACTGATACTGTCTGTTTAGCTGGTATTCGAATCACGGTTACATGCGTGAAATGTAAACAGCTGCGTATGTTCTAATGAACAGATAAATATCTAATCGAGGACTGCTCCTTCTCTCGCTTATGGTGTCTCCGCCACTGGTGTCAAATAGGAGAATATGTGAGAAGCTGTTCCAGCGGCATGCATTTGCTTTTTGGTAATGTGCAAGAAGTCGGTAACCAGTACTATATATTCAGTCATTTCGACATCAGCCTTCCTTCTCGCTTGTCACTTGCCAAAGATCATGGTTCACATGTTGAGTGATTCATGAATTGTTATCGGTGTCCAAGTCCAACATATTTTTGTTTGCTCTACGAAGTACTCTAAAATGCGGGGCAGAGGGCATTTGTGGTACTACCTGATCTCTTCCAATTCTATTCGCAAATAAAACGTGGGAGGAATACTTATATCCAAGCCTTTGTGCGAGTTGATATTTAATTTTTATCTTCACGTCCGGTACAGAAACGGTACGATACATGAAAGGCCAACTACGGAGGTAATTTGACAACTTATTACACTTTGTTTTTAACCTTCTTCTTCTGCTCTTTTGGAGCCATTTCTTCATGGTAGTGGGACAGAATAAAGAAGATGATGAGGATGATAGGAATACCCACCCTTTCTCCAATGGCGCAACTGGGTTAACTCTGGCATCCAGGGAGAACGAATTTGAGAATCCTGCCACGCTTTCCCCCAATCCCCGACCCCTACTCTGCTGTTTCTTTCTATAATCCTGATTGCTACTTCGTCTGTTTATTTGTTTACAGAGATGAACACAAACTTAGAATTAAATGAAATTTACACAGTTTCTTTCTTTAATTCCAGTCAACAATCACAAACAAATTGTGAGACTATCCTTCATTATGTATCTGAATAAAAACAGAGAAAGCCTGTTACTGTAATACGATAAAACATAACATTAAGACAAAGTGACATCACGTAAGTTACAAACAGAGTTGGCTTAGTTGTATTAGAATAATGCTAGCGTTCTTGTGTTTGTTTTTCTTTTTTCTTTTTCAGACCTGAAGATAGTCGTCATGGACCGAAATCAATAGTGAAACAACAATTTGCTTGTGACCATTGATTTTTTTCATAACTGTCTTTATTCTCCACTATTTCGCAGCTTCTTGGAGTTAGTTTATTATTGTTATTTACAATACGACATGGAACAACACAGACCAGAGTCTCAATGCTTTCAGCAACAACATAATTCGTCCTAGTTTCGTTGCCGATTAATTCAAAGCCGTAACAAAGAAACCAACATACTTAAAATATACTGTCGACACTTTCGTTGCGTCGGCGTAACGGGAGTGGCTCCATCTACTAAGCGGAAACAAGAAAAGAGTGTCTCCGTACTAGCGAAAGATAAATCTTAAGGAGCTGTTTTTCATCACCAGTTTCCTACAGTGCTGAAGATTACTTTTAATATATCTTCGTGCTTCCCAATTTAGTGCCTTCCAATGCTTTCCCTACTTGTTTTCCTACTTCTTTGTCTTCCCCTCCTACTTCGCTCTGTCTATTCGTTATGTATTATGACGTTGCTTACTTTTTTCTCCTATCAGAAAGCTAAACTGGAAACAGCGCCCAGGTCATATTTCCCCGGTCCCCTATTGTAATGCTCTCCGTCATCTGAAATGTGGGTCCAACGAAACTGGTATGTCGTGCTGAATGTTTGCTTTCAACGTACCTCTCTGCGAAGAAGGTAGCAGGACATCAGATGGTTGATCGGCAAACGTGACAAAAGTGTGGAATGGAGCGTATTCGCGAGTTCTCAAAAACCGTTTTAACTTGCCGGCTGACGATATACACGTGGGAAGTGACTGTCTTAGGAGAAAGCTCCGTCACTCAGTGCTCGGCGGCGCCGAGGGCAACGTGCGCGCTCTCTGGCGTGCTGACGTCGTGCGTAGCGTGCGCGTGCTGCGCTGCGCGGCGCGGCGCGTGTCGGCTGTGCGTGCGCTCGGCGGGGCGTCGCGCCGTGGACTGGCCCCGCCACGGCTGCGGCCGCGCGGCTGCGTGCGCATCGCCGCCGCCGAAGACGCGCGAGCCCGGCCGATCCGCTGTCGCTACTTGTTCCCTGGTGACGTCACACCGTGGGCGTCGTTCAACAAGTGCTACACACCGAAAGGCCACAATTCGTCTCTCCCACCGTTTAGCCAGGACCAACATTCTATACCCACACCGATATCTATGCAGACACTCCGCAAGACAAGGTACAGTACACGCAGAGGGTACTTTGTACTACTGCTCCTTGTTTTCTGGTGACGTCACATAGAGTGCCGATCAACAAGTGCTACACACTCTCCCTCGGACACAGCCCGGTGATTCGTTGTCATCTCGAAGAATCTGATGTACTGCCGGTGTTCCGCTAATGAGGACACTGAGTTGCAGTATCGAAACATAGTGCTTGGAGGGAGTGGAGCACTGGCCATACACCAGACTATACTGGATGACAGAGCCCACTCTCATCCTCCCTTCATTTCGTCACGACCAAAATTCGCAGTGACACCCACGTTTACATAGGACCCGCCAGGTTAGCCGAGAGTGCTAATGCGCTGCTTCCTGGACTCTGGTAGGCACGCCGGCCCCGGATCTAATCCGCCCTCCGGATTAACGACGAGGGCTAGTGTGCCGGCCAGACGGAATGTCCTTTTTAGGCGGTTTTCCACATTCCTCTAGGTGAATACTGGGCTGGTCCCCACGTCCCGCCTAAGTTACACGACTCAGACATTTGAAACACATCCAAGCTTTTCCATGATTTACACTGGACACAGACAGATGGGGTACCCTGATTCCATCCCGGGTGGTACGGGGTGGCGGCAGGAAGGGCATCCGGCCACCCCTTCACATTAACATGTCAAATCCGATTTAACCACGCCAACTCCGCGCAAAATGTGGGACAAAGGCGCAAGTGATAGATAGATAGATATACCTACGTTTACATACACACTGGGCAACCAATTGTATATGCATAGAGGAGAGTAATTTGTACAGGAGCACTAAATTAAACATGTCGTTCTTAGCTAAGACTATTGCCCATAAGAATACGATTTCATGTTCTATGTTACCTGGAGACACTATTTTGCTACTGTACGTTAACACGTTTATCTACATCTACATGATTACTCTGAAATTCAAAATTAACTGCCTGGCAGAGGGTTCATCTAACCACCTTCCAGCAATTTCTTTACTGTTCCACTCTCGAACTATGCACGGAAAAAACGAGTACTTAAATCTTTCTGTGCGAGCCCTGATTTATTTATTATGATGATTATTCCTCCCGATGAAGGTCGGCGCCAACATAATACACTCCTGGAAATTGAAATAAGAACACCGTGAATTCATTGTCCCAGGAAGGGGAAACTTTATTGACACATTCCTGGGGTCAGATACATCACATGATCACACTGACAGAACCACAGGCACATAGACACAGGCAACGGAGCATGCACAATGTCGGCATTAGTGCAGTGTATATCCACCTTTCGCAGCAATGCAGGCTGCTATTCTCCCATGGAGACGATCGTAGAGATGCTGGATGTAGTCCTGTGGAACGGCTTGCCATGCCATTTCCACCTGGCGCCTCAGTTGGACCAGCGTTCGTGCTGGACGTGCAGACCGCGTGAGACGACGCTTCATCCAGTCCCAAACATGCTCAATGGGGGACAGATCCGGAGATCTTGCTGGCCAGGGTCGTTGACTTACACCTTCTAGAGCACGTTGGGTGGCACGGGATACATGCGGACGTGCATTGTCCTGTTGGAACAGCAAGTTCCCTTGCCGGTCTAGGAATGGTAGAACGATGGGTTCGATGACGGTTTGGATGTACCGTGCACTATTCAGTGTCCCCTCGACGATCACCAGAGGTGTACGGCCAGTGTAGGAGATCGCTCCCCACACCATGATGCCGGGTGTTGGCCCTGTGTGCCTCGGTCGTATGCAGTCCTGATTGTGGCGCTCACCTGCACGGCGCCAAACACGCATACGACCATCATTGGCACCAAGGCAGAAGCGACTCTCATCGCTGAAGACGACACGTCTCCATTCGTCCCTCCATTCACGCCTGTCGCGACACCACTGGAGGCGGGCTGCACGATGTTGGGGCGTGAGCGGAAGACGGCCTAACGGTGTGCGGGACCGTAGCCCAGCTTCATGGAGACCGTTGCGAATGGTCCTCGCCGATACCCCAGGAGCAACAGTGTCCCTAATTTGCTCGGAAGTGGCGGTGCGGTCCCCTACAGCACTGCATAGGATCCTACGGTCTTGGCGTGCTTCTATGCGTCGCTGCGGTCCGGTCCCAGGTCGACGGGCACGTGCACCTTCCGCCGACCACTGGCGACAACATCGATGTACTGTGGAGACCTCACGCCCCACGTGTTGAGCAATTCGGCGGTACGTCCACCCGCCCTCCCGCATGCCCACTATACGCCCTCACTCAAAGTCCGTCAACTGCACATACGGTTCACGTCCACGCTGTCGCGGCATGCTACCAGTGTTAAAGACTGCGATGGAGCTCCGTATGCCACGGCAAACTGGCTGACACTGACGGCGGCGGTGCACAAATGCTGCGCAGCTAGCGCCATTCGACGGCCAACACCGCGGTTCCTGGTGTGTGCGCTGTGCCGTGCGTGTGATCATTGCTTGTACAGCCCTCTCGCAGTGTCCGGAGCAAGTGTGGTTGGTCTGACACACCGGTGTCAATGTGTTCTTTTTTCCATTTCCAGGAGTGTATTTTAACAAACGAGGGAGGAATTTGGTGAACGAAATTTCACGAGAAGATCCTTCCATATTGAAAAGCACCTGTGTTTTAATGATTGCGGTATCATTACACGTGTCATGTCCGTCCCATATTTCTCCATGATATAAAACGAGCTGCCCTTCTCTGAACTTTTCTGTGTCCTCCTTCATTCCCATCTTATGCGGATCCGACGTCATACAGTAGTAGTCCAGAACAGGATCGACAAGAGTGGTGTAAGCAGCCTCTTTAGAAGAGCTGCTGCACTTTCTAAGTGTTCTGCTAATTAATCGAAGTTCTGATTTGATTTCACCACAATATTATAGATGTAGACGTTGGAATTTAAGTCACACGTAATTGTAATCACTAAGCATTTAGTTTTATAGTCTTCACGTTTGTGTGATTTATCAAGTAAACGATATTTAGTGAGCTTCTTTTAGTACTTATCTGGACGACTTCACACTTTTCATTATTTAGAGTCAGTTGTCACTTTTCGCGTCTTATAGGTAGATGGTCTAAATCATTTTGCAATTGGTTTTGATCATCTGATGACTTTACAAAACCATAACTGTCGTCATTATCTACAAACAATACCAGTTCAAACACAAGTGGTAAAATGGCATTGAGTAATATCGGACTCAACTTCTTAGGTCATCAGTCCCCCAGAACTTAGAACTACTTTAACCTATCTAACCTAAGGACAATCCACACATCCATGCCCGAGGCAGGATTCAAACATGCGACCGCGGCGGTCGCGAGGTTCCAGACTGTAGCGCCTAGAACCGCTCGGCCACTTAGGGCGGGTATGGCTGTATCCCAGCTGGCCGTTCAAACACAGAATATGTTTCAAACTCCTACTGCAGATTGTCTCCTGTGTCGTTTGTGTAGATAGAAACAGCAGAGGGCCTATACACTGCCTCGCGGAACGCCAGATTTTACTTCTTAGTCGCTGACTTTCCTTCTATTACTGCGAACTGTGATGTCAGTTATTACGAATTGTGATCTTTCTAATAGGAACTCACAAACCGAGTCATACAACATAGTCAATAATCTATAGGACGCAATTTGATTAGAAATCGCTTGAGAGGAACGGTTTCAAAAAGTTTCTCGAAATCTAGAGAAACTGGATTCAGTTGGACATCTCCTGACCGTAACACTCATTACTTTTTGAGAAGCTCAAACACAGGATACGTTTCAGACTCCTACAGCTTCGACATTATTCGCTCGAAACGAGAGAGAATCTCTTCCCATCCAAAGCGACACACATAGTTGGTTTCGATATGAGCCACGTTCCGCAGGTGGGAACATCCTGTGCTGTTCATGGCATCCTGAAACACCCATTCCACACCTGGAATGACTCTCCCGGTGTGCACAGAGAGTGAACAAGGATTCCTGCCCTTCCTTGTCAGTCATATCTCTACGGCGAGCGATTACGCGCCATTACGCTCGAAACTACGAGTAAACCCACATTCCCTGAGGGCCCAGAGCCAGCGGGACAAGAGGCCGCCTCTGAAACAGGGCGAGCCAGAGTCTATGGCTCATGGACTTCGTCAGCCGCGGATAGCGCCCGAAACCTCGTTGTCAGACGAAGTGTGGCAGTGATATGAAACGCCAATCGGTACTCTCAGAGTTCGAATACGCAGGACATTAGCATTCATATGGGCAAAACGAGTACAGTGCGCTTAGATTCACGGTAAGATGCGGGCGTTTCATGGAGTAATGGACCAAATAAAATGTCGCATCCAGCCATAGTGAAGCGGTACCAACAATTTCATCAAGGCCACACTGACGTGTGCATGCTGACTGAGTAGGAAGCTCATCAACAGGGACCACGGACATCTGAGTCTCCGCAATCGAGGAACTGATTCACGGCAGTCGCAGATTTTGCGACAATGAGGACGTCCACACAGTGGTTCTTGAATGACCCCGTAACAAAGAAGCGAATTTATATCTCCAACGAATTTAACAATTGAAATTTGCAACGGCTGTTTATGGAGACATGGTGACTGTGTTGTACTTCATTTTTACGTGTCTGTGTAACTGTGACGTGCACACCAGCATTCAATAAAATTTACTTGGCTTGACGGATTAATGTGTAACTTATGATTTGGAGCCGCCTCGTTTTAGCAAATAATACGTTTGACATTAGATCCTCCTGAGTTTTCAGTAGCGTACGATTCACCAACAGAAAAGCACCTCCTTTTCTTCTTACTGTAAAAAGTCTGCAATTTAAAACAAGTCAGTATCACTGCTGCGTCATCACTGCAAAAAGTTAGCCTCCGGCTACCCCTAGCAACCTGCAACGCACAGATATCACCATGCGATGAGAGTTGTATGGCGCCCTTGTAGCGTATTCGTGCCTCCGGAACGTTTCAACGTAGCCGCTCCGCGCTGCAGCAGGGTCTGATTAATGAATTAATGGCTATTGGAATACCAGCAAGGAGAGCGAATAACGAAAATTTACTAATGTGCGTATACAGTGTACAGTTGGACAAAATAAAACGATTACTGACGCACCACTGACCCTTGTTAATTAACGTCACAGAAGATGCTGGAAATAGCTACTGTCCACGTCTATGAAGAGCTGTGCTCGACTTATCGACATCTGAAACGTATGTAGCATATCTGCGTGAGGGGTGGCAGCATTATCATTTTCGGTGCTCGGCTGTAGCTCCTCCAGTCTGTGAGATTTTTTGAGTGCATTTGATGCTGCAATTAGTGCTACAGGGAAAGAGATCAGGCGACCGAGGTGGCCAGGAGGTTGCACTGCCTCTGATCATTGTCTTGTGGGAAAAGTGTCAAGGTGGAGTGCACCGTTGCATCGTATTTCTAAAAAGAGCTATACAGTCGTTCATTTTTTGTGAGTTGATCCACATTTGAATTAAACTGTTTCTGGGCATACTGGTTAGCATTAACGGTCTAATGGGAGAATGGTTTTACGATGCGGACATTAGACATTACACTACAAACACCAGTCTTGAGATTGTGAAACGGCTCTTCTAAACACTAATTGGGAGCTTCTGGGGCATGTTCTGTGAGTTCACATACCATGAAAAGCTGAAACAGGCATCATATGAAGAAAAGAAAGACTGAGAATCCAGAAGTCCTCATTCCACTTCAGGCAGAGACCGATTAGTGAATTGAGACAACGGTTGCCAGAATTTTCTGTGACGGGAACTTCTCCTGCTTATTAATATGCGGCAATTCTGTGTCAGTCCTCAGTTTTCGGGGCAGGTTTAGTTTTCCAGTTTGAGGTTTTATCTGAGCCTTCAACTTTCCTTGTGGATGTGAGAACAGTCTGCATCAGTTGACCTCCCTGATAGACAGATTACTCCCCATGGTCTCACATGCCTCTAATGAAAAAGATTCATGCAACGGATAATTAATAAGACATAGATGGCCCAGCAAACATGAGACATGGGTACTATAATTCACACAAGCTAGGAAACAGGGTATTCATCTACACTCCTGGAAATTGAAATAAGAACACCGTGAATTCATTGTCCCAGGAAGGGGAAACTTTATTGACACATTCCTGGGGTCAGATACATCACATGATCACACTGACAGAACCACAGGCACATAGAAACAGGCAACAGAGCATGCACAATGACGGCACTAGTACAGTGTATATCCACCTTTCGCTGCAATGCAGGCTGCTTTCTCCCATGGAAAGGATCGTAGAGATGCTGGATGAAGTCCTGTGGAACGGCTTGCCATGCCATTTCCACCTGGCGCCTCAGTTGGACCAGCGTTCGTGCTGGACGTGCAAACCGCGTGAGACGACGCTTCATCCTGTCCCAAACATGCTCAATGGGGGACAGATCCGGAGATCTTGCAGGCCAGGGTAGTTGACTTGCACCTTCTAGAGCACGTTGGGTGGCACGGGATACATGCGGACGTGCATTGTCCTGTTGGAACAGCAAGTTCCCTTGCCGGTCTAGGAATGGTAGAACGATGGGTTCGATGACGGTTTGGATGTACCGTGCACTATTCAGTGTCCCCTCGACGATCACCAGAGGTGTACGGCCAGTGTAGGAGATCGCTCCCCACACCATGATGCCGGGTGTTGGCCCTGTGTGCCTCGGTCGTATGCAGTCCTGATTGTGGCGCTCACCTGCACGGCGCCAAACACGCATACGACCATCATTGGCACCAAGGCAGAAGCGACTCTCATCGCTTGAGACGACACGTCTCCATTCGTCCCTCCATTCACGCCTGTCGCGACACCACTGGAGGCGGGCTGCACGATGTTGGGGCGGCGTGAGCGGAAGACGGCCTAACGGTGTGCGGGACCGTAGCCCAGCTTCATGGAGACGGTTGCGAATGGTCCTCGCCGATACCCCAGGAGCAACAGTGTCCCTAATTTGCTGGGAAGTAGCGGTGCGGTCCCCTACGGCACTGCGTGGGATCCTACGGTCTTGGCGTGCATCCGTGCGTCGCTGCGGTCCGGTCCCAGGTCGACGGGCACGTGCACCTTCCGCTGACCACTGGCGACAACATCGATGTACTGTGGAGACCTCACGCCCCACGTGTTGAGCAATTCGGCGGTACGTCCACCCGGCCTCCCGTATGCCCACTATACACCCTCGCTCAAAGCCCGTCAACTGCACATACGGTTCACGTCCACGCTGTCGCGGCATGCTACCAGTGTTAAAGACTGCGATGGAGCTCCGTATGCCACGGCAAAATGGCTGACACTGACGGCGGCGGTGCACAAATGCTGCGCAGCTAGCGCCATTCGACGGCCAACACCACGGTTCCTGGTGTGTCCGCTGTGCCGTGCGTGTGATAATTGCTTGTACAACCCTCTCGCAGTGTCCGGAGCAAGTATGGTGGGTCTGACACACCGGTGTCAATGTGTTCTTTTTTCCATTGCTAGGAGTGTAATTACGAAATGAAACAGTGCTCTACTCTATATTTACCTCCGGCTTGTCACAGTATCCACGGTTGAGATACATGAGTTTGATCATAACAAATACAGTAATGAGAAAGTAACTAGAAATGTAACACGTGATTATGTCGTCAAGAATGGGATAAAGCAGGTGGATACACATAATTTATCGATAGTCAAATCCGTGACGATTTCTTAGCGATTGCCTATGCCTATGAAAGAAAGAAACAACTAAAATTTCAGAGTGATTCCTCTTGAGCCTCCTGACACTCATGGAGCCACTGGATTCTAAAACGTATTAGGTCTAACCACGTGCACTCTCGCACTCTGATAGCCGACGCTGTGACCTCTCACCATACACAGGTTTCCGATGAGAGAAGTGACCATCGTGCTCTGCCGCAGATTGTGACAAACAAGATGAAGTCTTCTTCCTTGAGAACTGAAGTCTTCATCCTATCGACAACCATGACGAAGTGTTGTGTCTTGAGCCAAAGAGGAGACTAGGAGTCACCAAACTCACGTAAAGCGGCGACTAAGAGGCGGCGAAAGGCGAAAATAACTTCTGGTCATGAAGCAGGCCAGCCATTTCTCATAGCATGGAAGGAAGTTTACCTATCTTCGACTGTCTTCAGTTAAAACTTCCGGGATGATAGGCCGTCGTCGATGCATAAAGGTCTCTCCTCACGTTTCGTCTCCGACTGCGGGAGACATCCTCCGAGGTAAAGTGCCGCCCGAAGTTTTAAGTGAAGACAATACTGGCCGTCAAAGCCTACATTGTATCTGTGTGTGTCACATATTTTACGTGGAAATTAAGTCCTCGGTGATAAACGAAGTTCCTTTGAATTTTGCTTTAATCGAGATGCCCCTTACTCGTAAAAATCGCAACTTTCTGACAACTGTTGGCGTTCTTCAAGCCACTGAAGTATTTGTGTTACTGCTGGCTTGGAGACATACCATAAAAAGCGCAAAGAATTATTCGAAACTGGCAAGAAGGTACCTGGTCGTCGCTGGCTGCTGACAACAGTAAGTGTTAGGAGATAGTCTTCCAGAATGGTCCCGCAATGTATGCAGATTCACAATATTCAAATTAGAGATCACTCTCGACATGAGTAATCAACTGATCTTAAATGTGCACGTGATTGTTAGTTGCAATAGTATAAAAATGGCTTTCATACTATTGGGAAGTAAGGAATTGTTTTGAAAGCGAAGTGGGCCATATGGCCAGTGACACGAACGCCGGAATCGATGCACACACCATTGAGCTTTTTTGGAGAAGCGGCCACGCTTGGTGTCAGTTGCACAATGGCTAGAAACCGGCACGACCTTTTCTGGCTCCCTGCGAAACCGCTGCAAGAATTCAGCAACAGGGAGAGCTTCCCGTCATTTTGAAAACGCTTTATGAGATGGAGTGCGGAAACTCCTTCGTTGCCTACCGAACGTAGAAATGACTTTTGTGAAGGACACTAGAAAGTAATGACGGGCAAGTGATAAGTGTGTCCCATAGGACACTACCGAAAGCGCAGGTTTTTCACAAAAACTTTGTTTGAGAATATAGGAAGGTCAGACTTGCTTCATATGGAACTTCTTCCCAGACTGATTGAGAACATGAAAATGCCAAAAGGAAGCTCCATTATTTGCTGATGACAGACAGAGCGAGGAAGGAATTTTATCTTAGCAAACTCTTAGAATAGTTTCACTGGTTAAGGAAGCTAAACATAGTCAAGGGAAAGGGACGTTTGCTTTCACACACACCTTCTTAGTAGTCGGATCTAGAGTCAGGGGTAGCTAGTAACTAAAATCGTGCTAAAGTGATGCTTCATTGACAGATGCCGTAACATATAGCAAACAGCATTTATTTGCTGCTCCTCACGTCCTGGTTTTCTTGCAGAACTCATTTGCAGATTTTCAACTTGTGGTGCCATCTTAAATGGAAGGGCGCTGGCGTTAACGCAGAGTGAGGTGGCAGCACTTCTGCCACCAACAAAAACAATATGTAAGACCGAGCAGCGTATGGGTGAGATGTAGGAAGAATTATATTGTTTCACACCTTTAATATCTGAAAACTGCAGTCTTATGATTCGCCGTAAAAGTCATGAAGTTTGCTTCTAAATTATACGACAGAATACCTTTATGAAACATTATTCAGAATTAAACATTTTTATCGTAACTATGAATAAATAAACGACATGGCTACTAACAGAGTTTCGTTCACTTTAGAAACAGCATACATTTTTATTACATAAACTCCTTCACAAGGCCCGGAGCCCGTTACCTACATCCCTGCGGCTTAGATAGTCCCCTGAAAGGAACTTTATTTAATTTCTATAATAATGGGCGAGTTCACCGACGAGTGTAATATTTTTTAAATTGCCAGCACTTTAATCCACATTGACACAGATTCAGATTAATTTATTTTACGATGATTCCTGCTCCTCAGAACGAAAGGAATTGTCGGCAGGTATTATGATTTACCCATATCTCGATTGTAGACGTCTGCGATGTGAAATGTCCGATAAGCGTTGACGTCCCGGCTGTTAAAATTTTCAAGCCCTGGAACTTTGTCGACTTTAGGTGTCTTTCTAATACTGGATGGTCCATCTGCCTTGGCTCATCATGCTCTCAACTGAACTGCAGAAAAATTCATGTTCAACTTCCACCAAGAGAAAGGAATTAATATGACGTTAGATGGCTACGCTCAGCAGTCACTAATTTATTCATTAAATTTGTTAATTATATTTTCTGAAAATATGGGAGATAAAATCAGGAAGTACTGATTAGCAATCAAATTATCATTAGCATATTCGCGCTGGTCTGGTAATGTAGGTACTGTACTTCTCTGCAACGTCAGTTGTAAGAAATGCAAATTTTTGGGGGGGATACAGGGTGCACAAATTTGGTACTGCTACTTCGGCCGCTCAGCTGCTCATCCATTTCATGACAGATATGGATATGTTACAGAAGGCTGCTTAAGGACTATACTGGAACTCATCAGTCATAGTGGGCGACAACTGCTGAACTTCCACTCTCTCAGCCGTTCGTGGTCAGATGTTTTTAATAGGTGTGAGATATGGAGAAGGTGCTCACTAAGGCAACTATATATCGAAGCACACCAGGACAGCACGGGCAATATGTGGTCTTGTGTTACTTTTATAATGTCTCAGAGACCTCCATAATTGGGCACTGCCATCTCAGAAATGTAAATCCATTTGACGACAGATACACCCGTCTCTGCTTCAAGTCTACGCCTGAACTCATCAATTGTAGTGGCTGCTAATCTCTCGGCAACACATTACAAGATGATTTCAGTCAGGGAGGGATCTGCAAAATGTGCTGAGCATTGCAACACTGGAACATCCTATGTATTGAGAAACATCGGAACGACATTTGCAAAATGTGATCAATGTGTTGCCTTTATAGCGCCCTGGGCATTGGACACTGTGTTGGGTGTCAACGAGAGGTGGTATAAACTAGGATGTGGCTGAGTCACAACTCCTGGATGCAGGTGAGTAGTGTCTCGGTGTATGACGGTCTATGAGATGCAAGGGGGCGCCAGTGAAACAGAATTAACACAGCAAACATCTGCTGCTGACAGATGCACAGTTGGTTTTCTCAGGCGGCTTTTAGCGGTGGTTCAGGAGCGGCGTGCCCTGCACCAGAAATGCACCAGTACGTCTTCGTAGCATGCCGTCTTATCCTGCGGCAGAAGCAGAACTGCACGGTCAGCGCCGAGGCCTGCGAGGAAAACAGGCCGCGGCGCGTACGTCAAGCAGGTAGGCCAGAGCTCGCTCGATCATCTCAGCAGACAAACTACATTTCTACATCTGTTGAAACGCCTGGTTAAATACGCAGGGCAGAACAGGTAGTTGTAATTGCGGAAAGGGGTCAAAAATGAGTCGCTGTCAGTTATACTCGATCACATATAACTTTATTTAGGCCTCGTATTCTCTGAACATTATTTCGTGCTTATTGTTCATGAGCCCACTCGAACAATAAACAATTGCGAAATCACCTCTAGGCAAAAAGTAATCCTTAGCTAACAACGAACGTCAAAACGGATACGGGAATTAGTGAAAACATGGTGTGGTGTACGTACTGTAAGACCTTAGGTACTCACACCATCAGATTATTTGACTTGTCACTCTAGAGAAATAGGCGAGTGTCAGCAATATTTCTCGTGGTCTTATCGTGGCGTGTATATCTTCTGCCGTTAGGTCAGACGATAGAAATGCCACTTGTACGCTTAGAGTAGCAGATTGACGGTGACCAACTTTAAATAGAACTTGATTAATTTTCACACACATTTATTAAAATAATAATAATCATAGACATTATGTAACTTGATTGTGTATGCTGTTTACAATTGACAATCTGAAGTTCCTTTGATCTTGGTACGTTAATCTTATTCTCACATATCTCTGATACTTGACAAAGTGTCTAGTCATTCATCTTCATGGCTATGTACAGGAACATGATAATCTTATTAGGCACAGACTGAAACGTGACTACAGACTGGTACAGACTAATGCAGACTAATCCAGACTGGTACCGACTGATGCAGACAAATGCAGACTGACTAATCGGAGGTCTGTACACTCGTTATAATACCTCGAGCGTTCAGGTATCACTGCGAGAGTGTGATCCGCGAGGAGAAAAGGTTCTACGCTAGCACCAATCTCACTGGCTGCGTTACATATTAATACGCGGATCGGCGGAAGCAGAGTTTGGCCCGTCTCTAAGACAGCGCCATCTCGTAGTGCGGAGACAGACGAGCGCTGGTTGTCATAGAGAAACAGAAGAGTGTAATTTCCAAATCCTCCAAAACTAAACGCGAAATATATCTATTCAGAAAAGAAGATAAAAATTCATTTGACGATTTTCTGAGAGAGAATCTCCACTGTTTCCATATTAACAGTGTAAGTGTAGACCAGACGTGACGTCAATTCAAAATGTTCAAATATGTGTGAAATTTTATGGGACTGAATTGCTAAGGTCACCAGTCCAGAAGCTTACACACTACTTAATTTAAATTATCCTAAAGACAAACACACACACCCATGCCCGAGGGAGGACTCGAACCTCCACCGGGAACTGCCGCACAGCCCATGACTGCAGCGTCTCAGACTGCTCGGCTGATCCCACGCGGCGTGCCGTCAATTCATAGAAACATTATCGGCAGCAATACAGAGACTTACAGTAAATAAATTAACGACCGACGCTGCGGACTTTAACTGCGAGATGCTTACAATAGTTCACACAATGAAACTATGTCTCGAAACCTGGCAGAAAATCCAAAGAGATTCTGGTCGTACTGTATGCAAAGCACTCTAGCGGCAAGACACAGCCAATGGCCCCTTTGCGCGATAGCAATAGAAGTACTATCGACGACAGGGCTGCGCAGGCAGAATTAATAAACACAGTCTGTCTAAATTCCTTCACCACAGAAAACGAGGTAAATATTCCAGAATTCGAATCAAGAACACCTGCCAACATTAGTAACTTAGAAACAAGTATACTCGGAGTAGTGAAGCAACTTAAATCACTTAATAACTGCGCGGGGTAGTCTTGCCACGGTCCCCTCGTCGGAGGTTCGAGTTCTCCCTCTGGCACGTGTGTGTGTGTTGTCCCTAGCGTAGCTTAGTTTAAGTTAGATTAAGTAGTGTGGAAGCCTAGGAACCGATGAGCTCAGCTCTTAGGTGCCATAGGAACTTACCACAAATTTCCAATTTCACTTAATAAAAACAAGTCCTCCAGTCCAGAATGTATACCAGTTAGGTTCCTTTCAGAGTCTATCAATAGCTCAATACGTAACAGTCATATACAACCGCATGCTCAACGAAAGATAGGTACCTGAAGTTTGGGAAGTTGGACAGGTAACACTGCTGGTCAAGAATGTCAGTGGGACTAATCCATTAAATTACAGGAAAATGTCATTAACGTCGATATCAGCAGAATTTTGGTACATATACTGTGTTCGAACATTATGAATTACCTCGAAAGGATCAAGACGGATGTAGAAGAAAAATATCTTTGTCACACAACTAGTTCTTTACTCACACGAAGTGTTGACGATTGTTAACAAGGGATTTAAAATTGGTTCTGTGTTTCTATGTTTCTAGGATTTATACACTTTATTAGGTAGTGAAATAGCGTGCTTATGGAAATTGTCTGAGTCATGTGACTGGATTCGTGATCTCATGTCAGAGAGGTCACAGTTCGCAATAACTGAAGGAAAGTCATGGAGTAGAATATAACTGGTTTCTGATATACAATTTCCCAAGCTAGTGTTATATGCCCTCTGCTCTTCCTTACCTATATAAATGATTTAGGAGACAATCTAAGCAACCATCTTTGCTTGTTTGTAAATGATGCCGTCGTTTACCGTCCACAAAAGTTATCAGAAGATCAATAACAATGCCAAAACAATTTAGATAAGATATCTGCAAAATGCGAAAATTGGCAATTGGCCATAAGTAATGAAAAATGTGACGTCATGCACATGAGAGCTATGAGTGCTAAAAGCATTCCGTTAAACTTCGGTTACACGATAAATCAATCAAATCTAAAAACCGTTAATTCAACTAAATACCTCGGAATTAGAATTATGGGCAATTTGAATTGGAAAGAACCCAAAAAAATGTTATGGGGAAGGCGAAACAAAGACTCCGATATACTGGTAGAAAACTTAGAAGATGCAACAGGTGTACTAGACAGATCGTCAACTACTCTGGTCCGTCCTGTTTCGGAGTGCTGCTGCTCGATCTGGGGTCCTCACTAGACAGGATTAACGGAATGCATGGAGAAACTTCAAAGAAGGGCACCACGTTTTGTATCACCAAGAAATAGGGGAGAAAGTGTGTCGCACCTGATGCAGGATTTGGGGTGGACTTCATTATAAAAAAAAATGGCGTTTCTCTTTGATGCGAGAGCTTCTCAAAAAATCTGAATCACTCAATTTCTCCTCCAAATGCGAAAATATTTTTTTCACAGTGACATATATAGGGAGAAACGGTCATCATCATAAAATGAAGAAAATCAGAGTTCGAACGAAAAGATATAGGTGTTCATTTTTTCGGTGCGCTGTTCGAGAGTGGAATAATAGCGAATTATTGTGAGGGAGAGTCGATGAACCCTTTTCCAGGCACTGAAGTGTGATTTGTAGTGAGTCCATGTAGAGGTAGATATAGAACGTTGCTGCACTTGCATATATGATTTACTCTAGGCGAAGAATGATACGTTTCTTTGATTCCTCTCCTGTCGGAAGTGTGTGTGTATGTGTATGTGTTTGTGAGGGGGGGGGGGGGGGGAAGTGAGCTGGTCGTGAGAGGGGCGAGGACGAGAGATGGGAACACGTAGGGCAGGAACATTGTTGAACGTGATCGTTTTTGTGGTCTAAGTGTTACAGTGCGGGGTGACAAATACTGCACTCCAAATCTACACTCGTGGAAATGGAAAAAAGAACACATTGACACCGGTGTGTCAGACCCACCATACTTGCTCCGGACACTGCGAGAGGGCTGTACAAGCAATGATCACACGCACGGCACAGCGGACACACCAGGAACCGCGGTGATGGCCGTCGAATGGCGCTAGCTGCGCAGCATTTGTGCACCGCCGCCGTCAGTGTCAGCCAGTTTGCCGTGGCGTACGGAGCTCCATCGCAGTCTTTAACACTGGTAGCATGCCGCGACAGCGTGGACGTGAACCGTATGTGCAGTTGACGGACTTTGAGCGAGGGCGTATAGTGGGCATGCGGGAGGCAGGGTGGACGTACCGCCGAATTGCTCAACACGTGGGGCGTGAGGTCTCCACAGTACATCGATGTTGTCGCCAGTGGTCGGCGGAAGGTGCACGTGCCCGTCGACCTGGGACCGGACCGCAGCGACGCACAGATGCACGCCAAGACTGTAGGATCCTACGCAGTGCCGTAGGGGACCGCACCGCCACTTCCCAGCAAATTAGGGACACTGTTGCTCCTGGGGTATCGGCGAGGACCATTCGCAACCGTCTCCATGAAGCTGGGCTACGGTCCCGCACACAGTTAGGCCGTCTTCAGCTCACGCCCCAACATCGTGCAGCCCGCCTCCAGTGGTGTCGCGACAGGCATGAATGGAGGGACGAATGGAGACGTGTCGTCTTCAGCGATGAGAGTCGCTTCTGCCTTGGTGCCAATGATGGTTGTATGCGTGTTTGGCGCCGTGCAGGTGAGCGCCACAATCAGGAGTGCATACGACCAAGGCACACAGGGCCAACACCCGGCATCATGGTGTGGGGAGCGATCTCCTACACTGGCCGTACACCTCTGGTGATCGTCGAGGGGACACTGAATAGTGCACGGTACATCCAAACCGTCATCGAACCCATCGTTCTACCATTCGTAGACCGGCAAGGGAACTTGCTGTTCCAACAGGACAATGCACGTCCGCATGTATCCCGTGCCACCCAACGTGCTCTAGAAGGTGTAAGTCAACTACCCTGGCCAGCAAGATCTCCGGATCTGTCCCCCACTGAGCATGTTTGGGAGTGGATGAAGCGTCGTCTCACGCGGTCTGCACGTCCAGCACGAACGCTGGTCCAACTGAGGCGCCAGGTGGAAATGGCATGGCAAGCCGTTCCACAGGACTACATCCAGCATCTCTACGATCGTCTCCATGGGAGAATAGCAGCCTGCATTGCAGCGAAAGTTGGATATACACTGTACTAGTGCCGACATTGTGCATGCTCTGTTTCCTGTGTCTATGTGCCTGTGGTTCTGCCAGTGTGATCATGTGATGTATCTGACCCCAGGAATGTGTTAATAAAGTTTCCCCTTCCTGGGACAATGAATTCACGGTGTTCTTATTTCGATTTCCAGGAGTGTATTTACATGGAACGCTCAATGGCGAACGTCATTCTGTCTCTGTGCTACTTCCCCATGTGCGTCTCTTAGGTGTATTTGGCCTTGTCTTCATTTATATGGATGAGCGTGTGTGACTGCATTGAAGGGCACTGATGGAGGACCTCTTGAAACGACAGGATATTCGACGAACAGACTGGTCCGCCTGGGGGAGACGTATTACATTTCCACATGCACCAAGGACCATCCAACAGTTGTTACTCGCTCTGGTGGAGGAATAGAGCGCCCTACCACCCCTACCACAAGAACTACCTATCAACCTTGAGGATAGGTTTAGAGCAAGCTGAAGAGCACTAATTTCCGTCAGGACGATCACGCACCGGTGAATCGTGGTGGCTTCAGTGTAATCACTGTCTCCGAATAAAAGTGTCGTCTCTGTTTGTCTCACTTCGTAATTCTTTCAGTTATATCCGGCCCTATATTGTAACAGTTCTCTTTTTACATGGTCCAAGTTTCATCGAACTATGTATCTTGAAGTGACACATCACGCGAGAAACTTCCTTCCGACAGTTTTGCTCTCCAGCGTATTTGACACAATATCTTAATAAATGAAGACAAACAAGAATAAAAATTATTATTTCACAGTTATAAGCCGTCAAACATAACACACACCATCACAGACAGAGATTCTATAAGTTGTGTTCAATTCCCTTTTAATATTACTTAATTTATTTATTTACCCAATTTACACCTCCATTGGAGCACTAAAATCAAACATACTACAACAGAGTCTACAATGACTAAGTTTAGGTCTTAGCAGTCAGCAATTTCCTCGTTTCCCAAAATTTCTTCATTCGCTGTGATCTGGCTGCTCGTTATTTTGCACATATATGACGCACTTCTTCTCGCCGGTCGCGGTGGTCGAGCGGTTTAAGGTGCGTCAGTCCGGAACCGAGCGACTGCTACGGTCGCAGGTTCGAATCCTGCCTCAGGCATGAACGTGTGTGATGTCCTTAGGTTAGTTAGGTTTAAGTAGTTCTAAATTCTAGGCGACGGATGACCTCAGATGTTAAGTCCCATAGTGCTTACAGCCATTTGAACCACATCACTTTGTACTTCTTTCAATCAGATGTTTATGGTTTTACTGTTCCAGAAGTAGTCAGAAAGTTGCTTCAGGATTCTCGTATTTGGTAGGCGAGATATGTAGCCGAAAAATGCAATCATTCTTTTCCACATTGTATCAATAATGGATCCACTTTCTTTATGTACTACTGAATTGGGCAAGCATCTCCATTGCCCATTAACATGATGTTTTTTACTGACAATTTTTCGGAATGTTCTTCTATCAACTTTATGCAATTTGTCAGTTGTTCTTGCGTATTTAGTTTGAATAGTGTTTCACTTGCATATGTTGCTTCCGGTTTATTGGCGGAGGAGTAATATCGAAATTTGGCATTTATTGAAAGAGATCGTTTTTCGTAGGTTGCCCATGTGGTTCTCTGCACTTGCTGTGGTTTCAATGTTCTACTTTATACTGATGTTCTTTCATTAGCATTCCAGGTAATAATCTCACGAAGATATTTAAACTTTTTTACTAACTTCTCCGGCATCATTTCTGTTTTCTCAAACGAAATTTGCTGTCCACCCTTTGCCGGTAAACGTTCTAGTTGTTCTATCTGAACCTTTGCTTCATCAGTATTGTTTGCTAACAGCTCCAAATCATCTGCAAATTCAATGGAGTTGAGTTGAATCATTCTTCCAATCTTAACAGATGGTGGGCATATTTTGTTCCATTCACGAATGATTTTCTCCAGCACACAATTGAACAATAATGGAGACAATGCATCGCCTTGTCGAAGGCCAATATGAATCTCAAAAGGTTCAGAGAAGTCATTTCTGAACCTTACTCTAGCTTTCGTATTTCGAAGGGTGACTGCAACGAGGTTGACAAGTTTCTGACGCAAACCAAATTCTTTAAGAACTGATAGTAGAGACTCGCGATGGATACTATCGTACGCTTTTCTTAAATCGACAAAGGTGATCACTAGCTTCTTGTTCCTGACTCTTTGATGTTTCGTTATCCATTTGAGACTAATAATTTGATCAGGACTGCTTCGTCCTGGACAAAAGCCTCGCCTAGTTCACCATCAAGCTGTTCATAAATGCTGAAATACAGAACCTTGGAAATTTTTTTTTTTATCAGTAATATCCAGCAAGGATATAACCCTATAATTATTTGAATCTGATCTCCTTCTTGTGTAGTGGATAGATTGTTGCAACAATGCATTCCTCTGGTAACTTATGAGTATTTAAAATGTCAGTAAGATGTTTGTGTAAGTTAAGAATAGTTTGCACATTCGCATATTTCCGAAGTTCTGCCACTAGTTAGTTCTCGCCTGCTGCTTTGTAATTCCGAAATGAGTTGATTGCAGCTTGTACATCATCTAGACGTGGTGGTATAATTCTTTCTAAATACGTTTTGTTTCTTGGATAGGGGTCAAATTCCAAATGATGTTCAGGTTCGACGCTATATAGTAACTGTTTGAATAGCCAATATAAATTGAATTGCCATAATTGTTATGTGCTACCTTTCCGTTTGTAGCCTTCATCATAAGAGTAGGTGGAATGTATTTTGTCTGGTACTGTTTGAATGTCCGATAGTAATCTCTTGTCTTGTGGCGATTGAAAGCATCCTCGTTAGATTTTAGCTAGTCCTTATGAAATTGCCTTTTGACCCTTCTAATTTCATTAGCGGTTGATCGTCTAGCATTTATTAATTCCTCCCTGGAGCTCTCAGTTCTCTTTTGTTGGTCACTTAACGAGGCCTTATGTCTATGTTGAATCGCTACATCGCATTCCTCATTCCACCAAGCATGTTTCTTGAATTTCCGTACAGGAGCAACTTCTCCAGTCAAGGTTTTAATCGATTGACAGTGGCTTCTAGATTGTCAACTGAAGGTATTCTTGACCTCTCGTAATATAATTGATTATTAATAATATAACTGGGGTCATATGTTCTCTTTGTATCTAACTTTTGAGGTTTACTTTTTCTTTTAGGTCTCAGTTTCATTTTAATTTTTGAAATGTAGTGGTCTGAATCACCATCGACGCCACGCAGCACTTTAACATTATACGTTTCCTTAAGGACTTTCTGATCCATGGCCACATGATCTACTTGGAACTCTCCTAGTTTGACATTAGGGCATTTCCACTTATGTGGTCTTCTCTTAAACATTGTTGTCTTCGAAACCAATCTATTTGTAGTACAAAATTCAACTACCGGTGCCCGTTCTTGTTTGTAAGTTTATGCGCTGGACATCGCCCCACCACAACTCGACATGTCGTCTCTCGTCCTATCTTCGCATTACAGTCTCCAAGCCGCATTTTAATCTTAGTATCCAGTATGGTCCTTACTAGTTGATCATGTTCATCCCAGTGTTTTTCCGCTCTATCCTTGTCAGTTCTATTTTCAACGTTAACTGGAGCATGAATGTTCATCAGTGTGTATCTTTTGCTTTCCACCTTAATTGTTAAAAATGCCATTCTTGAAGAATAGTTGAAAATCCTCAGTGGAATCCAGTATTCTATTATGTACCAAGAAACCCACACCGAATTGAGGAACATCTTCTACTACCCTTTCTCCTGGCGATCCCTTATAAAGTCGATACACTCCTGTTTATAAACATATTAATCAGTATTCCCAGAAAAGGCTGCTACATTACTGATTCACTTTCTTTTAAAGACAATATTACCTGAATACACTGTATGTACAATCCGGCTCGTTTTCTTTCATTCTAGTTTTAGTGTGATAACGATCTTCCGTATGTTTATTTCTGAATGCATACAAATCAAAGTTTGTGTGGATCAAAAGAAGTGCAGAAATTTAAACTGTAACAACAGCTGCCACATTATACTGCAGCGAGAATGCTAAAAAGGGCAGCAATACTTCAATTATAATACATGCTCTTGCAGTTATACGAATCCGAAAAAGTGGAAGGTAGGGAACCCTAAAAATCGTGTCTAAATCTCTCTAAGTAAACGGGACGTCAGGTTTGGAGACTTAAAACTGTTTTTAACTTTTAGTTCGAATTTAATGCATCGATGCTACCGTTAATGAATGGTTACCCTCATTAGGGAGCTGCAAAATTTTGCCAGCGTTAATTAATTATGATCTCTATAATACATGGATCTGATTTTAGATCGAGATTCTGTACTGCACATTTGCTTTTGTACCCCTTGTGACGTACGTCATATTTAGTCGGTATCCTAGGGAGGTAAAACAAAGTAGTGCAGCGGCAGCTCCCGTTCCTAAACGAAAACTGAAGCTTGGAAACTGTACGTTACTCATCTACGAGCCACCCCAATATCCAATATCGCTATCCGATATTCAAGCGGACACGCGCGTGCTAGGCTAGAAGTTTCGCGTAGGCTAGCGCTCCCGGGTATCGAGTTCTAATTGAGCGTGCGTTCATTATATTGGCAAAACTAATCCGCAGGTGCGTACCGGGGTATACTATGCAGACGATTCCAAAAGTAACGTGGGAATTAAGAGTGCATCAACATAGTATTAAGGTAAAAGAAATCTAAGTGCGCCTTTTTGCGTTTTTGTATAAAGCAGAGGTTAGTGTCTTCAGAAAAAGTTGTTCCAAGCTAATAACTCTTAGTACACTCAGTTGAAACACATAAGTATAGCTTTCCAAAAATTGCTAAGTAATTTAAAGCACAAATACATTTGACTAGGGGTAACACTAAAACAAGTATATTCTCTGAATCTGAGGTTAACAAAACAGTATCTAAATAAACAAAATGGAAGCACAAACACACACACACACACAAATTGACGGACTACATTTTAATGCAAACTTTTAACAGTAATTGCACGAGCAAATTATAAGAATGTATTTTCACTGTTGTCAAGAGTACCCACACAAATGAAGGAAGTTCTTGTTTCACTTCAACCAGTCCCGTAAGTTGCTACTTTGATTCTTTTTTGTGTCTGGGGCAGCGACATGCAATGAGGTTGTAACACTACTTGAGTTCATTCTGTCATTCCAGTAGGCATGACTGAACGAAATTCTCTATATTCTTCAGTAGATGCATGTAGTGGATGATGATCTGTTTCGCGACTGAATATCGTATCATTTAGACTCGACGTATTTCTCTGCATTTATAGTGTGGATAATGTTCAGTTCAGCACACAACTGAATATCTCAATATTATAATATGGGAAAAGGGGTCCTGAAAGATAATGCTTTTCCGAAGATTCTGTACATAGTGGTGTTGTATGTGTTTTTTGTTTGAAATTGTGGCTGTCTATCTTGTAAATTAATTATGGAATGAATCACTGTGAAATCACGACTTTCGTGCAACAAAATTCTACAAAACCTTGATATTTTGCGAAAAAATAGTGAAGAATATAAGTGTCTGGCATTCCTCATAAATAAAGGAAGAAGCTGTGTTAACTGATGGGTATCACAAGGGATAATAGGGTCGAATATAATGTGTGTTTTGTACTTTTGTACATTTTCCTTAAAGTGATTTCACCGCAGTTTATGTCGTTGCATATGAAACGTGAGGTTTCTCGAAACATAAACCTCATAAATGAAAGAAATTTTTGAGATTATCTTCTTGTCACATCCATATATCATGAAATGAATCTGTCTGTAAGGTTTACACCATTAGGTAACTATACATAGTTAAAGAGAAACAATATCTAAAATCATAAAATTAGAAGTATTTAGAATATAAAAATTTAGCTTAAATAGATTGTATCTTAGCTTTTATTCTGAATATATTATAACTTACCTCGTTTCCATCCAATAGATTTTCAGAGAAGGTAAATACTGAGATTCAATTATAACATGAATCCGATAACATTGAGAAGCTACAAGTTGATAACACTACCTTTAATGAGATTCATATGTGTAGGATGTAAGCAAAATTCTAGATACATTTTTGGGAAAGCTTCGAGAAAGTAAATTTTAAATGTTTTAGAGCAATTACATTCAAACGTACGTGAACGTCTCCCTTACTTCCAGACGGCATTTGACAAATGAGTTCAATATTAGCCAAATAAGTGCTCTCACGGTCAAATACAACATAACACATAATGAAATCAACAGTTACGTGTTCTATAGATCATATGCACCACTTTCATCGAAATAAATTACGGGACGTCAGTTTACTGGCTATGCACACACAATTTGTTTATGAGTACACATATATGCTGCCCATTTGCGTGTTACTAAATAGGTGACTGGCTAAAAAAATTTTTTAAAAAAACGAACACGTCAGTCTTTAATCGACTCATTTAATTAGTGATACGCTTGATTTTCTTCGCTATGGTCTTACTTTTATCAGGTATTAACACAACCAAACTTTAATTAAAACACACCGTCTCTATAATAAAATTAATAGTACATTAAAATAGATTTGTGATAGCTTTAAAATTTACTTTGCCATCAGTCAGATATCTTATGTTATTGAGTAAATAATGACAGATTTTTGTGGCTACATTTTGAACCACTTCTTGCAGCGCTGTCAGTAATAAATCTATAGTTTTTAGCTGTGCATGTGCCTTATTTTCTGAAATTAAGATGGATTATTTACAAGTAATTCCATTATTGAGAGCATAATCTCACACAAAGAAAAAATAATTTAGATGGGAAAGTGAAGGTGGCCATGAATAGTGTGGTAGTGGAAAGATATGGAGATGACACAGTAAATGACAATGGAGAAAGATTAGCTGATATGCGAGACATTGTCCTTGAGGATTCAATAAGACAGCAGCCGCCCTCCGTTAAGCAGCAGCAACAGGGAGGTAACAGATTTTGTGAGATTTTAGAAGTTTATAGCCAGAAGAGGATTATTTAGTCTCACCTGTGTAACTGGGTAGTTTACTTTTTGGATCTCTGCGCGTAAATCTAATTTACTAGACACATAGTTATTGCTGTCCCATCTGTGTCTACAGAAGAGTTTCATAGTGTGTGTCGATAGTCATTTGCCCGTTTGTTTTGAAAACTAGTGATCGCTCTTTGAATTATTCAGTCAGTAAGCAGCAGCAGCCGGCTGAGTCACGAGCAGCACCAGTGAAGTGACCGATTTTATGACATTTTACAGGTTCCTAACCAGGAGCGAAATTTATAGTATCATTTGTGTGCTTTGGTAGTTGAGGGTTTTTTTAATTTCTGCTTGTTAATTTAATATTTAATAGATGAAGATTTCGATTTTCCGTTTGTGTCGAAAACTAAACCGATTTTGTGACATTCTAGAAGTTTGTAACAGGAGCACATTAGTTAGTCACACCTGTTTGCTTTGATAGTTTAGGTTTTGAAGCTCGGCATGTTAATCAAATTTATTAGCCACATTTCTTGTGTTATCGTCAGCGTCTATGGTATCGTTCTGTAGCGCGTGTCGACAGTCGTTTGTTTATCTGTGTAATGTAGTTTTCCAGCGTCTTTAGTATGGACAGTAACTGTGGTTGCTGTGTACAGATGCGAGCTGAGTTTCTGTAACTTCGCTGGCAGCTCGGTTACACAGCTAGAAGCCGCAATGGATGGACATCATTGCTGCTGGACAGCCAAGGGGGCCAAACGGAAATCCAGCACGACCCGTGAGTCCACTGATTGTTCCGAACATGTAGCCAGTCCAGTTACTGCTCCCATTGTGGCTGACACCTCATCCGAAATTAAGTGGCAGGTCACCTCAGAGCGCGACAAGCTGTGATGGACTTCCCGAGGTGAGGCCAGCCCAGTCAGTCTGACGAACAGATACCAGGTGTTATATGTGGCTGACAGTGTCCCTCGGCCAGATACAGTCGCTTGTTCTGTTTCTGAGGAAACTTCTCAGCCTGCAATATCTGGACAGTCACTTAGGATGGGATTGATGGTAGCTGGGAGCTCTAATGTTAGGCGCGTTATGGAGTCCCTTAGGGACATGGTTGCCAAGGAGAGGAAGAAATCCAGTGTGCACTCCAAGTGCATACTGGGTGGAGTCACTGAGACGTGGGAAAGGGCTTCCAGATGCCATGAAGAGCATGGGGTGAAGAGCACAGGGTGCAGCCAGCTTCAGGTGGTGGATCATGTAGGCACCGATAATGTGGGTCGCTTTAGGCCAGAAGCGATTTTCTCTGGTTTCGATTGTCTGTCAGAAATGCTAAAGGTCTTGCTTGGGAGATGAAAGCAGAGCTCACCAACTTACAGTGTAAACGACACGACCAATTGCGGACCTCTGGTACAGAGCAGAATGGAGGGTCTGAATCAGGAGGCTCAGACAGTTCTGCGACCGTGTACGCTTCCGATTCCTTGACTTGCGCCATAGGATAGTGGAATTGTGGTTCTGATAAATAAGTCAGGAGTCCATTATACGCAGGAGTTGGCTAAACGGGTAGTAGTGGTTGTATGGCGTGAACAGGGCCTCGCGGAGACACAGAAAGAGCTTTAGTCTCAAGGGGTGCAGGTCGAACACAGAAGGGATGTAGATCTAGGAGACATCGGTATAATTGTTACAAATTGTAGTAGCCGTGTTGGAAAAGTACCAGAGCACCAATCGCTAATAGAAGGCGCTGGTGCTGAAATCGTTATAACCGGAAATAAGTGCATGAGCTTACTCGAACAGTACACGGTTGCGAAAACACCTCTTACTAATAACGAGCTTCAGAACGTGTACAGGGATTAATGAACATATGTTTGTCGTAGCGAGACTAAATACCATAACTCCCAAACCGTCCAAAACTAAACGAAAAATACATATCTTCAAATAAGCAGATGAAAGCTCGCTTCATGCCTACGTCAGAGTCTCCACTCCTTCCAGTTTAACAATGCAAACGTAGACCAGGTGTGGCTGGACCTCAAAAAAACGGTATTGACCGCAAATGAGAAATTAAAAACCAAATAAATTCACAAACGACGGAGCTGATCCCCATGGTACACAAAACAGTTCAGAACACTGTTGCAGAGACAAAGAAAAAAAAAAAAAAAAGAAAAACATGCCAATAACAGACAAACGCAAAACTCCCAAGATTAAAGGTCTTTTACAGAAGCTTCAAATTTAACGCGGAATTCAGTGCGAGATGCTTGTAAAAGTTTCCACAATGAAACTTTGTCTCGAAACCTGGCAGTAATTCCAAAGTTATTCTGTTTGTATGTAAAGTACGCGAGCGGCAAGACACGATCAATGCCCTTCTCTGTGCGATAGCAATGGAAATACTATCGATGACAGTGCTACTAAAGCAGAGTTGCTAAATATAGCCTTCAGAAATTCCTTCGCCAAAGAAGACGAGTAAATAATCCAAAATTCGAATCAAGAGCAGCTGCCAAAGTGAGTAACTTAAAAGTATATGTACTCGAAGTAGTGAACTAACTTAAATTCCTTAATAAACAAAAGTAATCCGGTGCAGACCGTATATTAGTTAGGTTCGTTTCAGAGTATTCAGATGCCATAGCTCCATACTCAGCAATCATATACAACCATTCGCTCGACGAACGATGTGTACGCAAAGCCTGGAAAGTTGCACAGGTAACACCAATGTTCAAGAAAGGAAATAGGAGTAATCCAATAAATTACAGGCCCATACCATTAACGTCAATATGCAGCAGGATTTTGCACCATACATTCTGTCGAGCATTATGAATTACGTTGAAGATGACTGTCCGTTGACATATAGTCAACACGGATTTGACAGTATCTTTCTTTTGAAACAAAACCAATTCTTTACTCACACGAGGTGTTGAGTGCTATCGACAAAGGATTTCAAGTTGATTCTGTATTTATAGTTTTCCAGAAGGCTTTTGACACGGTACCCCAAAAGCACCTTGTAATCAAATTGCGTGCTTATGGAATATCGTCTCAGATGTACGACTGGATCCATTATTTCCTATCACAAAGATCACAGTTCGTAGTAAGTGGCAGAAAGTCATCCAGTACAAAAGAACAGATTTCTGGCATTCTCCAAGGTAGTATTATAGACACTGTGCTGTTTCCCATCTACATAAATGATTTAGGAGATAATCTGAGTACCTGAGTGTCGTTCATTGTCTAGAAAGTCATAATAAGATCAATAACAATTACAAAACGATTTAGATAAGATATCTCTATAATAAGAAAATGGGTAATTGACCCTACATAAGAAAAAGTGTGATGTTATTTACATGAATGCTAAAAGGAATCCGTTAGACGTGGATTACACGGTAAGGTCGTAAATTCAACAAATACCAAGGAATTACAATTACGAACAATTTGAACTGGAAAGAACTCATTGAAAATGTGTGGAAGACGAATCATGGAGAAATTTCAAAGGACAGCACGTTTTGTATTATCGAGAAACGGGGAAAGACTGTCACGGACATGATGCAGGATTTCGGGTGGAGATCATTAAAACAAAGGCGTTTTTCGTCGCGGCGAGATCTCCTCATCAAATTTTAGTCACCACCTATCTCCTTCGAATAGGAAAGTATTTTGTTGACTCCGACCTATACCGAGGAAAAACGATCATCCTAGTAAAATAAGGGAAATGAGAGCTATCTTCGAGAGTGGAATAACAGAGAATTATTGTGGAGGTTGTCCGATAATCCCTCTGCCAGGCACTTAAAAGTGATTTTCAGAGTTGCCATGTAGATGTCGATTTTCTTTCGTCACAAGGAAGAGTCATTAAAGAAAATCAGGTCAATAATAGACTATATTATTCGAAATAAACTTTTCCACCTAAGAATTAATAATGTTGAGAGTCTACAGGAATGACAAATTAAAGAGGCAAACACTCTCACGAGGCCAGTGGGAGCTATGAAGTACATCTGAAACAGTTTGAAAGTGGAGTCTGTACAATTTCTATATAAATTGTGATTAGCAAAAAAATTGAGGTTCCTAGATGAAGGAACGGTGGAACACATTCTTCATACCAATTATGTACAGGAAGACGCATTTGAAACCCTGGTGCATCAAGAACAAAATTAATGTCCTACGGCCTGAATATTCAGTATAAAAAACTAAGCATGTTTTTTAATAGGGAAGCAATTCCAGCAGCGTATTTGAGGCCCATAGACAAAAAAGATAGGGAGAAAGTGTGTAGCAATTACCATGGTGTAGGCGTCACAAGTTCAATTAGCAGGATAAACGAGCGAGTTTTAAAATAGAGAACATAGAAGATTATAACTGAACTGGAACAGTGAAGTGTCCTTCGAAGAGTTACCTTAAGACAGATCATGTCGAAGAGTTTCGAAACATGTATAAGTAGTCACATGGTCTTCACAGATCTTGAGAAAGCACATGACTCAGTGCCACTGGAGATATTGTTAGAGGTGCTGTGATCAGGGGATTTGCCAAAAATGTATGTACGAAGTATAACAAACCTCTCGTAGCAGGCAGAATGTGTCTTTCGAAGAGTTACCTTAAGACAGATCATGTCGAAGAGTTTCGAAACATGTATAAGTAGTCACATGGTCTTCACAGATATTGAGAAAGCACATGACTCAGTGCCACTGGAGATATTGTTAGAGGTGCTGTGATCAGGGGATTTGCCAAAAATTTATGTACGAAGTATAACAAACCTCTCGTAGCAGGCAGAATGTGTCATTAAAGTGGGGAAAGAAATTTCTCGAGAAGCCTTCAGAATAACAAAAGGACTGAAAGGTCGCTGATTATCTTCCACGCTCTTCAAGATGTATATCCAAAAGGCAATGGATTTCCTGGTAAAAAAAAGAGCATGGGCGCGGGGACGGACACAGGGAAACAGTGTTTGTACGCATTTTCCTACGCTGATGATAAGGTAATTACAGCAAACGATGGTAAAGATATTCTCACATGCTTATTAACTTTTTTGTATGAATTAAGAAAATGAGATTTGAAAATTACTTTTGAGCAGAGGGAATATCTGTGATGCGGGATGGAGAAAAGTAACTTTGACATTGGTGGACATAAAATAAAAGTGTGTAAAAAGTTTAAGTATCTAGGAGTATCCATTTGGAAAATTTGACAGAGATATCCAACAACTGATCAAGCAGGTTAGGGCGGTTTTCCAAAAGTTTAACCGTGTACTTCGGTCCTCATAAACTAGTTTAGAAATTCAAATGCGATTATACAATGTGGGACCAACAACGAGTCATGGGAGTGAGAGTTGGGAGCTCACAGAAAAAAAAAAAAAAGTGACAGAGAGGTTTGAAGTGGACCGCTTGAGAAGAGTGTGCTGTGCGTAGCGCTACCGCCTAGGTTAACACTATTAAGCGTAAATCTTAGGTTGGCTATACTTCCTGGTGTCTTATGGTCTACTGTATCTAGTTACGGAAATGTTTATCTGGCCACAGTGGCGAATCGGAAGTGGTCAGTCAGTCGGTACGCGGAGTCACGAGGAAAGGCGATTACTCGCTCTCTCTGGAGTAGCGTTGCCGTAAGTTGCGAATGCGATTTGTTTATGGGGCTGCCGCACACACTGAATGATAGCGAGCCTGCTGTATTGTGGATTCTGGAGTAGGTGCTGCCTAAACTTGTTGTTGTTGTTGTTGTTGTTGTTCTTGTTGTGGTCTTCAATCCAGAGACTGGTTTGACGCAGCTCTCCATGCTACTCTATCCTGTGCAAGCTTCTTCATCTCCCAGTACCTAGTACAACCTACATCTTTCTGAATCTGCTAAGCGTATTCATCTCTTGGTCTCCCTCTATGTTTTTTACCATCCACGCTGCCCTCCAATACTAAATTGGTTATCCCTTGATGTATCAGAACCTGTCCTACCAACTGATCCCTTCTTATAGTCAAGTTTTGCCACAAAGTTCTCTTCTCCCCAATTCTATTCAATACCTCCTCATTAGTTATCTGATCTGCCCAACTAATCTTCAGCATTCTACTGTAGCACCACATTTCGAAAGCTTCTATTCTCTTCATGTCCAAACTATTTATCGTCCATGTTTCACTTCCATACATGGCTACACTCCATACAAATCCTTTCAGAAACGACTTCATGACACTTCAATCTACACTCGAGGTTAACAAATTTCTCTTCTTCAGAAAAACTTTCCTTGCCATTGCCAGTCTACATTTTATATCCTCTCTACTTCGACCAAGACCTGTTACTTTGCTCCTAAAATAGCAAAACTCATCTACTACTTTAAGTGTCTAATTCCCTAATCTAATTCCCTCCGCATCACCAGACTTCATTCGACTACATTCCATTACCCTCGTTTTGCTTTTGTTGATGTTCATCTTATATCCTCCTTTCAAGACAGTTTCCATTCCGTTCAACTGCTCTTCCAGGTCCTTTGCTGTCTCTGACAGAATTACAATGTCATCGGCGAACCTCAAAGTTTTTATTTCTTTTCCATGGATTTTAATTTCTACTCCGCATTTCTCTTTTATTTGGTTTACTGCTTGCTCAGTATACAGATTGAACAACATCGGGGATAGGCTACAACCCCGTCTCACTCCCTTCCCAACCACTGCTTCCCTTTCAAGCCACTCTACTCTTATAACTGCCATCTGGTTTCTGTACAAATTGTAAATAGCCTTTCTCTACTTGTATTTTACCCCTGCCACCTTCAGAACTAACTTACTGCAGTGATTATAGTGTGTCTAACCAAGTGGGATCAAGAGAGTGATTTTTGCCAGTAGTGCATGTGTGCTTCAGGTACTCTAATTTGGGTGGGTACATCGCCGGCTTATAGTTACCACTCAGATCGTTCGCCTACAGAGTCTATTTTAGCAACGTTCACGGATTTTGCTCACTGCATTTTCACGTTGTTCTGTAGCAACAGATTTTTTTATGAGCGCTTATTGTTGATGCACAGCCCATTTGCTATCCTTGTAGATAGTATTGCTATACTGTCTGGCTGCGCTGAGAAGCCACTTTTTCGTGTTCTTCTACAGTTTTAGAATATTCTGTGACATTTCCTTATATTTGTATGAGCTGGAGTGGACTGACCTTCATACGCCAAAGTGCACGTTGTGACAGTATGAGCTCTTGGGCTCCAACGGACTCATCGAGGACACTCATTGTTGTCCTCATGGTTCTTTGCAAATTCACATCTCTCTGTAAATTGTAAAAATTGTTAAAATGAAGAAGTAATTCCTAAAATACAGTTAAATTGAAATTTTATTGCATTTAAAGCAGGCTAATGTTTTGTAATTTAATGAATTCTATTAGAGAGTTTTTTTGTTAATATCTCATTTTTAAAGCTCATGTATTCCATAGCTGATTCTTAGAGATGATGCGGGATTTTTAGATCAAAGAAATGTTCAATTGTGTGTGAATTATTAAGGGATCAAACTTCTGAGGCCACTGGTCCCTATATTTACACACTACTTCAGCTAACGTATGCTAAGAACAACACATGCACCCTTGCCCGAGGGAGGACTTAAACATCTGACGGGAAGGGACGCGCAGTCCGTGACATGGCGTCTCAAACTGCGTGGCCACTCCGCGTGGCGAATTTTAGATCATCGGTTTCTCGTTACAAGAGCGGCTACGTACAGTATGAAATGACGGCGTGGTCAAGCAGAGATCTTTCAGGTCAGTTCAGAAAAACTTCTGTGTTAGGCTAAGGAGGTAGGTATGGTGATAACGGAGAAATGCGACTCTGGTTTGTCTTATTGGTCTGTTTTTATTGCTTCTTCACGTGTTCGCAGAAGAGCACAGACAACAGAATTTCAAACATAGATGAGGCTTGTTAGATTCTCCAGTTAATTAATAGAGCAAATTTGTCAAGATTCGGGTGTATACAGTAATGGAGAGTACTACAGACCACGGATAATTCTACTGCTCTAATCGAACGCTTAGGTTCAAGCACCCCTTACAAAGAAAGTGACACAGATACGTGTAGACAGACGTACGACGGAAACCATTAACTCTAGTCCAGAAGTACGTATGGGCAAGCTTTTCAAGCCCTTCATAGAGTAAAAGCTTATTGAGAATAATGCTCACTCCCATAGTGTTTGTTGCAGGCTTGTTTATTCGTGGTTGGTTGGAACTCTTTTCTGTCTCGAACTCTTTTGTTCGCTGGAACCGTGCCTTGCTTGAGGTTTGAGAGCCTCTATATACTCCGTTTTTGGCTTTTTGTGCACGGATAGCACGTGATTTCTCCGTGTTTTACCTCCAATTCGTAATCAGTGAGCTTGAAGTCATACTTGTAGCATAAATATATACTAGAACATCGTCTCCATACTTCATCTGCGATCCTGTGTAGATGGTAACAAATCTCTGAGGTTAAAAATAGTTTCATTTTGTGTGTGCACTTCCTGTGTGGTTCTGCAATGAGCTGGATCACAATTCACACTCACGTGGTAGTAACACGCCTCTTCTTTACAATTCATGCACTGGATGCTACGTCTGAAATGACTCAGCATCACTCCTATGGTTGCAACGGTAGTGGCATAGATGGAAACGCGTGTTTTCCATTCGATCTGTCAGTCTCTGCTATTCCTTTGTGTAATCCTAACTGATTTTGTAATTCATACATACGCTGTCCAATTCCTTCTTTTTGCAGCTGCTGCCAGGGATAGGCCAATAGAGGTAAAATGACTGGAAACTGCCCTGCCTCTGAGGACAGAGCACAATGTCGATTTGGGCATGCAACCATGCAAATGATCTTGAAGCTCCTTAACAGACCTCAGACACTAAATTGTAACAAGCGATGTCCCAGATATTTGACGTCGTGAACAGGCAGGAACATCAAATTGTGCGTACGATAAGTGTTCGCTTGGAACGTCGTGGATTATATTACGGAGAAAGAAAGGCCGTTTGCTTTTCTTTAGTAAAGTAAGCGATGAATAAATGAAGTCCTTATACTTCCGAATATCGTGTCGAACTTCCCCTTGTTCGGCATAATGAAGCAACTCGACATCACATGAACTCAACAAGTCGCTGGAAGTCCTCTGAAGAAATACTGAGCCATACTGCCTCTATAGGCGTCCGTAACTAGTAAAGTGTTGTCGGCGCGAACTCTCGAGTAGGTCCCAGAAATGGTCGATGGGGTTCATGTCTGGTAATCTGAGTAACCAAATGAATCGTTCGAATTGTCCGGAATGTTCTTAAGCCAATCGCGAAAAACAGTGGCCCACTGACATAGCGCATTGTCATCCATTGAGTCCATCAATGGCAGCAAATGGTTTCCAAGAAGCCGAACCGTTCCAGTCTACAGTTGATTCCGTTGGACCAGAGTACCCAACCCATACCATGTAAACACAGCCTACATTATTGTGGAGCCACCATTAGTTTGCCCAGTGTCTTGTTGACAATTTGGACCCATGGCTTCGTGGAGTCTGCGCCACACTCTAATCTACCATCAGCTCTAACCAACTGAACTCCTGACCACCTGACCGGTCCACAGTTTCCCGGTCGTCTAGGGTCCAACCGACGTGGTCACAAGCCCAGGAGAGGCACAATAGATGATGTCATGCTGTTAATAGTGGGACTCTCGTCGGTCCTCTTCTGCCATCGCCTATTAACGCCAAGTTTTGCCACACCGTCCTTATGAAAACGTTCGTCATCGTCCTACAATGATCACTCTGATTATTTCACGCAGTGCTGCTTGTCTGCTACCACGGACATCTCTACGCAAACGCCGTTGCTCCCGGTCATTAAGTGAAGGCCGTCGGTCACTGAGTTGCCCGTAATGAGTGGCAATGCCTGATATTTGGTACTCTAGGCACACACTTGAAACTGTGGATCTCGTTTATATTGAATTCCCTAACGATTTCCGAAATGGAATGTCCCATGCGACTAGCTCCAGCTACAGTTCGGCGATCAAGGTCTGTTAATTCTCGCAGTGTGGCGATAACCACATCAGAAAACTTTTCACTTGAATCAACTGGGTGCAAATGACGGGACCGCCAATGAACTTCCCTATTACACCTTGTGTACGTGATACTGCCGCTGTCTGTATATGTGCATATCGCTATCCCGTGACTTCTGTCACCGCAGTGTAAACTAGCCTTTTGTCATTTAGAATGTCCTCACATATGTGAAACTACATAATTTTCTGTATATGAAGAAGGAACTCTGATAAAATATCGTAAGAAAATCCTCGAAGAGGCGACGGGAAGCTCAGGCAGCAAATACGAGTAGAGAAAGATCAAGATGTGAACGGGCGCTTGGAAACTGGCAGTAGCGGTTACTAGAGGAAAAGTAAATAGAGGGTTCCAGCTCCACAAAGCCCCTCTCGACAATACATACATATTTGTACGTACCTCGGCCAGCGCTTGGCAGTCTGCAAACAGCAGACCCGCAAAGGGATCACGTTCTGCGCCCGAGCGTAAACAAACCAGTCGGGCGAACAGCCGGCAGAGCGTTGAAAAAGAGAGGCGGCGAGTTGCAGAAGCATCGGTTACGAAATGGAGGAGGATCATGTACAGCGGGGGGACGTAATACCGCCGAGTTCCTGCGCCCCTCTCCGGCAGGCGGTCATAGGCAGACGGACAGCAAGTGTTTGCGACCAGGCACCGTTGCTCCTTCGGCAGTCTGAGCGTGAGACATGGACGGGCAACTATACCTTGGAAACAAATGCAGGACAAATATCTAATTGTAGTCTGCGTATTACACAATAAAGTATGATCTGTTACGTCGTATTTTCATACTGGTCAGCTGTGATCATATAACACTTTCAGGTCACCCAATTCAGTCATTGTTAAAGAGAAGTCCCGGGGGAATAAAAAGTGATGGACGAAGTAAAGCATTGTGTAGCTGAGAAGCGGATGGGCACATAAAGAGATTTGTATACAAAAAACAGGTGCAAATGTATGTAGCTTAAAGTAGTTATATGGAGTTGCTTGCACACTGGTGTGGAGAGCTGCGTCAAACCAGTCTTCAATCTGAAGGCCACAACAGTACCTTCTTCTATATAATTAATAATGAATGCGTCAGTTGGTTCTATTAAGAGCTTTTTCAATGGAATACAAAGGAGTGAGCCACCAAGAAGTCGCTGACACGCCTCTTAAAATGAACTGGAGTAGTATTTAAATGCTTGTCCGCAGCTCGTGGTCGTGCGGTAGCGTTCTCGCTTCCCACGCCCGGGTTCCCGGGTTCGATTCCCGGCGGGGTCAGGGATTTTCTCTGCCTCGTGATGGCTGGGTGTTGTGTGATGTCCTTAGGTTAGTTAGGTTTAAGTAGTTCTAAGTTATAGGGGACTGATGACCATAGATGTTAAGTCGCATAGTGCTCAGAGCCATTTGAACATAAGAAATTGGAAAAACACACGCACATACACACACACACACACACACACACACACACACACACATACACAGGGTGAATCACCTAACACTTTGAGATCAAATACCAAAGTACCGTTACAGGGTTTCCACATAACTGAATTCTAGGCGATGGCACGTATTTGCAGCCAGTGCACAGATTAACGAAAGTGTTGTTCTGTACAACAGTTACAAATTTTAAATGAGACAGTGCTTATTGACAATAAAATCCTAAAAGTAGCGTAAATAAGAATGTCAGTGGAGTTTGTTGCAAGAAACTAGTGCAAGTAGTTAACGTGTTATAGTGTTGTAAACACTGTCAACACAGACAGCTGTTTGTTTCATCCTGTTGATTATACTTCAGGTGACCATATATTTTTGTTTACATTGTGTTGTGTGTACAGTGCGATTGCATTGCGACGGTCGTGTCACTTATTCGGATACTGGACGTAGCAGGACATGTCTGGAAGACATGGACAGGATCATTGTTCATGGAGAATGCGGGAAGCATGCCATTCGTTCGTGTATCGTGTATGCCAGATGATGTCCCAACAGACGTAACCCCTTCAACCTCTTCAGACTATTACAAATTGTATGTAACGGCGTATTACTGCTGCCTACGCTGCATTTTCCGCTGAAATACTAGGACGGCTGCAGCAGTCGTTGGATGACAGACTGCAGCCCTGTATTGACGCTGGTGGTCGACTTTCTGACACGTATTGAGGCTACATTGCTTCTTTACGTTTCACGCCCCGCAGAGGAACTGCTTTCCACTTTCTATGCCTTTCGTTTGTCCTAGTCAACAAGGTGGCCGGTGTGGCCGAGCGGTTCTGGGCGCAACAGTCTGGAACCGCGCGACCGCTACGGTCACAGGTTCGAATCCTGCCTCGCGCATGGATGTATGTGATGTCCTTAGGTTAGTTAGGTTGACGTAGTTCTAAGTTCTAGGGGACTGATGAACTCAGACGTTGAGTCCCATAGTGCTCAGAGCCATTTGAACCTAGTCAATGTCCCATTTAAGAGCACGACTCCTCTGGAGAAAAAAAATGGAGCGTGGACATGTGGTTGGTATGCTAAGTAAATGTGTGACTAGGGTCCTGCGTCGGGTTGACCGTTCGCCGGGTGCAAGTGTTTCGATTTGACGCCACTTCGGTGACTTGAGTGTCGATGGGAATGAAATGATGGTGATTAGAACAACACGACACCCAGTCCATGAACGGAGAAAATTTCCGATACAGCCGTTAATCGAAACCGGGCCTTAAGGATTGACATTCTGTCACGCTGACCACACAGCTACCGGAGGCGGACATTGGTGTGACTGATTCATCCAAATAACATAAGTCTTAACCACATGGATAAGACAACTGAAAATGTTAATTCCAGATTTCTTGTTCTGGTGAAAATATATGGGCATAATCCTGTAAAGTTATCGAATAGTATTATAGTAAAAACTGAGGTAAAGATGGATATTGTTCCATTGAATGACTTTTGTCCTAAAGCCCGCATCTCGTGATCGTGCGGTAGCGTTCTCGCTTCCCGCGCCCGGGTTCCCGGGTTCGATTCCCGGCGGGGTCGGGGATTTTCTCTGCCTCGTGATGGCAGGGTGTTGTGTGTTGTCCTTAGGTTAGTTAGGTTTAAGTAGTTCTAAGTTCTAGGGGACTGATGACAATAGATGTTAAGTCCCATAGTGCTCAGAGCCATTTGAACCATTTGAAATTTTGTCCTAATAAGTTTTGAACTCCTTGCGTAAAGTTAGTTTTAATTTGTTTCTAATAATATTAATCTATGAAGACGAAAAGAAATGAAAATTCAAGGACAGTTCGTAATGTTACTACTTTAATAACAAAATGGACTTAAATTTACAGATACGTTGCACCTCCTCTGGCCAGGAGACAAGCACTGGTCTGATTAGGAAGGGTGTCAAAAAGCATTTGTACTCTCTAATGAGGCAAGCTGGTCCACAACTCATGTAACTAGTTTCTGACATGTCGGATATTGGCACTCAATTGAAGTTGACCTCCAAGCTAGGCGCCCACACGGCCTGTGGTTGACAGAGGAACCTCAACATCATGCAGACCATTCATAGTGGCACGGGTCATGAGTCGATGACTACTGTCCTGCTGAAAAATAGCACCACGATATTGCTGCAAGAGAGGTAACATATAAGGGCGCAGGGTGGCTGTAGCGTACCGTTGTGGCGTTAGTGTTCCCTCAGTCACTGCCAGTCGAGACGGGTAGGGATACCCGATGGCTCCCCATACCACGACGCTAGGAATAACACCGCTCCGCCTTTCCAAAACTTTGAAAGTATGAGACATCTCCTAGATCACCCTCATACTCGCCGCCGATGATTATCAGGAGTAGTGTGGAACCGCGATTCATCGTAATACGACGATTCTCCCTTGTAGTAATCAGACGTTATCCATCGGAACCTTGAAGACGTATGTGGCTGTCTATTTCTTCCCGTAGAGTCCAACATCAGGCCACTGTCCCACCGGGATAACCAAAAATTCTGGATATTACACGTTTCGACTTCCCGGCCAAATGGAGACCCACAATGAAGCCCCTTTCACACTCTGTCAAGTGGTGAGAATGTTCCCTCTCATCAGTGTTCGGCAACTTTTTATCGTCCACGGTGGTCAGTCAACATGTGACGCAAAAAAATGTTCAAATGTGTGTGAAATCTTATGGGACTCAACTGCTAAGGTTATCAGTCCCTAAGTTTACATACTACTTAACCTAAATTATCGAAAGGAAAAACACACACACACACACACACACACACACACACACACACATGCCCGAGGGAGGACTCGAATCTTCGCCAGGACCAGCCGCACAGTTCATGATTGCAGCGCCTGAGACCGCTCGGTTAATCCCGCGCGGCCATGTGACGCAGTTCCCGCCCCTAAACTGGAACACTAATACACCCTGCCATAGAGAATTGCAACATTAATCATATACCCCCATGCCGTTGGTGTGTACGTGCACGAAATTACATTGACGTCCCACCGTGTCTTCCTGTGCCTCACTTTCTTCTTGAGGCAGTCTGGTATGCTTAACACTCGTATCGTTTGTATCAACCGATGTACTGATGGAGGTAGTTTTCTTAAATGGAACTAGGTACCTTTTTCAACAGCATTCGAAAGAACTCGTCTACTCGAGTTCGCTTACACTGATAAGCCAGAACATATGACCTCTGCCTACCGCGACACTGGATGTCACCTGGTGGCGCTACGTGCACTAGACGCGGTAACAGAAGACACGGACAGACACGGACGGGGATCACCATAGCGAAGATATGGGCTGCAAATAGTGGAAATCCATCGAGATAAGCCTCTTTGACAAAGTTCAGATTAATATTATGCAATGCCTGTGAACAAGTATCTCGAAAACGGCGTATCTGGTCTAATGTACACTTGCTACTGACGTGAAAGAGGTAAAAAAATGGTTCAAATGGCTCTGAGTACTATGGGACTCAACTGCTGTGGTCATCAGTCCCCTATAACTTAGAACTACTTAAACCTAACTAACCTAGTGACATCACACTCATCCATGCCCGAGGCAGGATTCGAACCTGCGACCATAGCAGTCGCAAGGTTCCGGACTGCGCGCCTAGAACCGCGAGACCACCGCGGCCGGCTGAAAGAGGTAGGAGGACAGTGAAATTACCACTAGGTACTACATGGGTGGCCGGACGGAGTGGCCGAGTGGTTTTAGGCGCTACAGTCTGGAACCCGCGAGACCGCTGCGGTCGCAGATTCGAATCCTGCCTCGGACATGGACGTGTGTTGTGGTTCAAATGGTTCAAATGGCTCTGAGCACTATGGAACTTAACATCTGAGGTCATCAGTCCCCTAGAACTTAGAACTACTTCAACCTAACTAATTTAAGCACATGACACAAATCCATGCCCGAGGCAGGATTCGAACCTGTGACCGTAACAGTCGCGCGGATCCGGACTGCAGCGCCTAGAACCGCTCGGCCACCGCGGCCGGCAAGTGTGTGGTGTCATTAGGTTAGTTAGGTTAAAGTAGTTCTAAGTTCTAGGGGACTCATGACCTCAGATGTTAAGTCCCATAGTGCTCAGAGCCATTTGAACCATTTGAACTAAATGCTTGGACTCCACGACTCTTCACAGAACATGGAGTGCGGAGGCCTATCTTCCCTGTAAAGTATGATAGATGGAGATGTGTGGCATTTATGCCGAAAGAACTCTATGCTGGTGCAAGTACAAGTGTTTTGGAATACATTTGTCATCGCACATTGTTGAACGTGGAGCTCCACAGTAGAACACACCTACGTGTTCACATGTTGACCCAACGACAGGGTCAATTACGATGGAGTGGGCACGGGACCATTGGGACTCGAGCGTCGATCGATGCAGACATGTCGGCTCTTCGGATGAATCACATTATTGCTCCACTAGGACTCCGGTGGTCTCCACAAACGCTTTCATCGAGGTGGAAATTGGCTCGAAACGTGCAGCGTACCAAGGAGGAAGGTTGTCGGAGCAGTATTAAACTATGGGAAACATTCTCCTGCGCATGCATGGGACCTGTTGTAGTAATTGAAGACACGCTGACAGATGCGAACCGCCTGCATCTCTTCATGCTTAATGGTTTTCCCTGTCGGCGATGCCATCAAATGGTTCAAATGGCTCTGAGCACTATGGGACTTAATATCTGAGGTCATCAGTCCCCTACAACTTAGAACGACTTAAACCTACTAACCTAAGGACATCACACACATCCATGCCCGAGGCAGGATTCGAACCTGCGACCGTAGCTGTCGCGCGGTTCCAGTCTGAAGCGCCTAGAACCGCTCGGTCACACAGGCCCGCGCGAGCCATCTGTCTGCAGTATAATTGTGAATGTCTCTGAAATAGAACCGTGCTACAGATGTTTGACGAGCCTTATAGTGAACTCACCGTTGATGCCTGGGCGATCTAATTCGCTTGATGTAAATCCTATAGAACCCATCAGGGTCGCTATCGGGAGCTAACATAGCGTATACCAATCAGCGGCCCGTTATTTACGCGAATTACAAGGCCTGTGCGTAGACAACTAATGCCACATACTTCCATAAACCTACGAACAAACTGTGGGGTCCTTGATATGCAGAATGATGTATTTCGTTCCAAAGATGGACAAATAAACTATTAAGCAGGTGGTCATAACGTTTTGGCTCGTGAGTGAATTAAAGTATAAGTTGCAACGTTTCCCAAAAGCATTCGTGAAATGTGATAAAATGGAAAATCGAGAGTAGCCTCTTATGCGCCGTTCCGACCTCGCAACAAGTCTTTAGACTGTTTACTTGTCTGCTTGTATAATTAGAAATTAAAGACGTCGTCTATCGACGGAGTTTCCAATTCACTATTACTTACGTATAGACATGTACACCACTAAGGAGCATTTACACTTGTGTCAGTATAGTACTGCGGTATAGAGACATCTCTCCCGATCGCCTGTGTCGATACGCAAGTCACCTGCGCGTATTATTAGGACAACAGTGTAAACAGGCAACTCGAACATCGAGCATAGAAACTGACTGAGTACATGGAGAAAGTGTTTTGGCTACGACACTTATCAATCTGGTAGGTGGCGCGGGACATATCGCCAAGTATGTCGGATTACCCAGAAGTGCAAAAGTGGTTCACACTTCTGATAAAAGTGGATCACTTCGCCTTATGACAAGGACTTCGGGTAACTGAGCGCTAACTGTACACAAACAACGTGACTGACATTTTTTGTTCAGCTGTGAGTGCCAGATCGTCTTAGGTTTAACGAATGTTCAATTGATTAATAGGCCTGTTCTCTATCCTAAAGAGAAAACCATGCAACTGAATTTCAATTGTTCAACTCCATACGGCCGATCAGTGAGCACAGCTTGGTAACATATTCAGTAATTTTCTATCACAGAGCAGAGGACGCTAGAGAGTACAGCACATGTGGGCAATTGCTGGAGCGGATGGTGGCGAAAAGTTTAACAAATTAAATAGCTGTATTGCCAGCATTTATTTATTATCTTTTGCTCTATCAAAGAATATTAAATCCTACAGCGTCACACGCGTCATATACGCTTGAATGAAGAATCAATTTCAAAATGTTAGTGCAAGAAAGCACATAAACAACGACAGAAATAGTTAAAAATGAACATTTATTCGTAAGTAGTGAAGAGAAGATCGTGGCTGAATGCGCTTCCTACAAGTCTAATATTCTTTTCGCGAAACCTGCCTGATCACCTGTGTTATCAACAACGACTGAAACATGCTATAGGTACCAGTAGGTAATATTACATAAAGGAAATAACTTTATTAACAGTTTCAAAATATGTTGTAGATCGTTTTGATCCGGACCTGCTGTGTAATCGACCTTGGCCTTGAAGACTGGTTGGTTCCCACTTCACTGGAAGTGCCCTTAGCGAGGAATTCCCTCTGTCGTGCTCAAGTCACGTTTCCGGGAGGGTGCTTGGTGGAGTGAAGAGAGGAAGGAAGAGGCGGGAGGGGACCTGGGGGTGGGAGGGCCTTCTGTAGGAAGACCACGCAGCCGGAGATTGCGCCGTGAATACCCTCAGCTACTCGCTCAGCGTGCGGAAGTGGCGACGTTTATGTGACGCGATGTGGAGGATCCTTGCTGCAGTATGTGCCAGACAGACCTGTTGCTAGCGTGCGTTTTCATCTCCCGTTCGGGCTCTGGAACAACTTCTATCCTCCGGTTTATCGTTCAGTAGGCAGAAACCCCGCACACTGCTGCTACTTCTTAGAGCTGTGCTCGGGAATCAACGAAACTGAGAGAAAGCCAACGTTTGCCGCGTGGTGAGGTGACAAATGTACCATAGTACGTATCCCTGTATTCCCTGCACTATCCACTTTTGTTATTTCTACCTCCTTACGGCAGAAGAAGATGGAACCTGAATAAATACTGTAAGCAAATGCAGACCATTAGCTGCTTACAGGCGTTGATAACTATCAACGAGGACAGTTGAGAATATGTGCCCCGACCGGGCCTCGAACTCGGGATTTCCTTACATGGCAGACGCTCTATCCGACTTTTGTTATTTTTTCTTTTTTTGCTTTTATAAGGAACGGCTGCAGGAGCAGGGCGACGGTTAGGGCAGGGGTCGACACCCGAGGCCTGTCAATCCCGCCGCCATGCCCAAGCGACGTGTTCGAGGATCGAAGGATCAGAAATAGGATGTCGCGGGTTTGTCCATGTTGTTTTTGTTTTTTAATTTTTATAACGTTTTTTATTTTTTATTTTTATTTTGCATTGTATTTATGGCTTTATTTTTGTTTCATCACAAAAAAAGATCCTGCAACAGCCGTAGGCGTCAGAGTCGTCTTCTCGCCTGTTGGGAGGTGTTCCCCCCCCCCCCTCCCCCTATTCCGTCCGTAAAGGATCAATATGCTCGAGGATTCTTCATTTTCAGCGTCTCATACCGGGAACGGCCCAGTGAGCAGGAGGATCCGCAAATAATGAACCTAAATAATTTTCGAAACGGTTACTGTACTTCCGGTGGCGACTGAAAGCTGCATGTGTCGTCATCGGTAGGGACCAAAAGTCCAGTATGCCTTTGAGAGCATCGCAAAATATGTAGTAAAGTGCCATGCCTTTTACCCAGTTAACGGCGTTTTTCCTGACTGATGGAAAGTATAAGCCGTCGGGGCGCAGTATAGCATTCGGGGAGATGGACTCCAGCAATCGCCGCAAGATTAATGCCAGCATGCGCTACGTCAATAGCCAGCCCTCGTTGGTCGCAGCGTAGGTCAGGCGGTGTGCATCCGAGTCAACGACTGAGTATGTCGGACACAAGGGGTCGTCCGTCAGATGAGTGGAATGTATCTTCTGACGAGTAGCGCTTCTCATTTACAACCACGTACCACAATGAACGCACCTTCGTACATAGTTCCAGGCAACTTTAGGATGTCTGTGTGCGACTTTATTGATGGGTTGCTGCTGTTGACAGAGGTGATAATAGTCCTTCGTGCTGAAGGTCTGACCGTACGTAGTTGAAGTCAATCAAGAACTCTCTGATGTGGGCGAGTGCCAGTGAAATGTGTCGTACAGAAACCGGGGGATGCAGAGAGTTTGGTGCCACTTCCCCAATCAGGGTGCCCGTCAGAGTGACGTGGGCAGAGGTCCACGTACGACGCATATTGTTGAGATAAAGCGATCGCGCACGGTTATAGACATGAATCAAACGGATACGGACCGCCCGCTGGAGCAGTGTCAGGGTGGCGTAACGGACTTTAAAAACAAGGCCGGCGCTTGCGAAGTGTCCCTACCCTGCCTGAAATCAGTCGGCCATCGTAGCTGTCAAAGGAAGGACATACGCCAAATAGTTCAGTTTTGAGACAAGATAGGTGTTGACATAACGTGTTCTCAGGAGCATATCCATGCGACGCAATTTTTTGTCCTGCAGCAGAGCACGTGTAGGAGCCGGCGGTATGTAGCCTCCGCCGTGCGACGAACATTGCTATAGAACTGCACTCCTAAAGATCTGAGTACAGGCACCTCGTCAAAGGGCACCGACGGTGCGTGGGAAACCCCCCCTCCTACATGCATGTACTTTGTCTTCTTCACGTTGATGACGTTCCCAGCGATTGCTCCGTACTGGCATAGCCACTGAAGCGCCATATGCATTTCATCCACTGATCGCCACGTCATCGGCGAATGGACCACAAAGAAAGATTACGTCCCTCATGGAAATGCCTGTTAATCGCTGGGGTAGACCGTGTAAAGCGGGTTCAAGCGCTGCCGCAAATAATACACCCGACAAGGGCACCCATGTCGCACTGACCGTCCAACAACAATGTGACCAGACTGGTGACCGTTGTCCATCACGCGGGAGCGCGCTCCGTCGACCAGTCGCAGGACCACCTGTGCCCACTCTGGACAGAGGCCCGTGTGTTCCAAAACTCGGCGTAGGAAACCTTGGTCGATGCGGTCGACTGCGTGGTCAAAATCGACGGTGACAAGGGCGCCTCGTATTTTGCAGGCCGCCGTCAAAGTAATTACGTCGCGGTATGCTACCAACTCTTTATGAATGTTGCTGACACCACTTAAACATGTCTGATCGATGCAGATGGCTTTCCCGATAGCAGTGTGGAGAGGCGTGTGTAGGATGCGGTCAAAGATCTTATAGTTTTTATTGAGTGTGAGTGTGAGTGGACGTAAGTCCTGCCACCTACAACGAGCATTTGGTTTCGGTACTTGGATCAAGATGTCGTCTGTTAATTCTGTGGGGACACTGAAATCAGGGCGCATCAGTTCTTTAAACATTTGGAGCCACTTGTCGCCCATAAGGTCATGAAAAGTGTGTTAGAATTCCAGGGGTAAACTGTCGGCCCAGGCGAATTGTTCGGAGTTCGACGTGCCAAGGCCGATGTCAGCTCGTCGGGTGTAATGGGTAACAGCAGATATCATCGGGTGCCACGTCCCTAGGGCCGGGAAAATTGTACAACAGCTCGTCATAATCACGTACGTTTCGCGGATCTTCCATGCTTCCATGTACAAGGTCCTATAGTGTCTATGTCCGTTTGCGTCACTGCGCGGCCGCCCTCCTCCGTGTTTACCGCCGTAATGGGCTGACGTTTGCGGTGGAGCCTCTCGCGCACAATATGATAAACTGATGCCGTTTCCCCGGCCGAATTGGCCGAACAGTTCTAGGCGCTACAGTCTAGAACCTCGCGACCGCTACGTTCGAATCCTGCCTCGGGCATGGATGTGTGTGATATCCTTAGGTTAGTTAGGTTTAAGTAGTTCTAAGTTCTAGGGGACTGATGACTTCAGCTGCTAAGTCCCATAGTGCTCAGAGCCATTTGAACCGTTTTTGATGCCGTTTCGTTGCATTCGCGGACCGATACGGACACCTTCTACCTGCTCTGCCCTGATGCGAAGTAGACGAAAATTTCGATGTTGTCCTCTGCCAGTTCGATCTGCCACGCCCGTAAGTTCAAATGGCTCTGAGCACTATGGGACTTAACATCTGAGTTCGTCACTTACAACTACTTAAACCTAACTTACCTAAGGACATCGCACGCAACCATGCCCGAGGCAGGATTCGAACCTGCGACCGTAGCAGTCTCGCGGTTCCGGACTGAAGCGCCTAGCACCGCTCGGCAACCAGACCGCCTCACGACCGTAGGCCGTCAGGGTGTTTCGGAGTGGTTTCACACATCGCAGCCACCACAGCAACGTGGAAGCATACAGGGACAGGCGCCTGAAACAACGACGCCACGTGTCACTAACTGCTTGCCGACACGCTTTCTCGCGAAGGAGAGAAACGTTCAGCGTCCATAGGCCTCTTCTGCATCTTGTGAGTTGTCCCGGTAAGGTGATAGTGCAGATTTACGCGAGATAGACCGTGAAGGCCGTCGGCGAGAATTCTGCATCACGGGCTGCTGTGCGGAGGGCACGCGAGACGTATATCCGGTCCAGACGACTGGCAGAGTGGCTGCTAAAATGCTGGTTCCCATGATTTAAGAGCCATGTTTCATTGACCGCGAGGTCACGTTTCAGTGCTTGTAGAGCCGTGCATGGGACGTAATGCGGTATCTGGTCATCGGGCGGTAGAACACTGTCAAAATCGCCGCCCGCTATGTAATCGTCCATATTTCCTTGCAAACGTGGGGCTACCTCCTCCGAATAGAAGACTTCCCGTCACTGTGGTGCGGATTACCTGAGGGAGCTTAGACGTTAACGAGGCGGACTGCACCAAGTGTGAGAGCGATGCCTCGCCCGTTCGCAAGTATGTCACGTCCGTCGCGTGTATGCCATCTCGGAGAAGGATGGCCGTTCCTCCTGCGCCATCACCAGAGTAGGCTGTAGGTGGAGTAGCCATATAGGTCTAAACGCAGCTCAGGACGTACCTCCTGGAGAAGGGCAATGTCCAAGTTTGTCACCTTGATCATGTTATGTAACATGCGGGTCTTGACAGTGGAGTGCACACCATTGACATTGACTGTTCCCACACGATATGACTGAGACATATCAAGGCAGTGTGCTGGTGCAAGCCCACGGCGATCTCGCACACCACACAGCCATCCAGCCGCATGTCGTGCATTACTGTGCCGTATGATCCCCTGACTGGCAGAGCCCTCCAAGCTCATTGTCAGCCATGGGCTCTGGTGGAGGTATCGATGTGTGTGTGCATTATCGACCTTCACATCGTCTGCCCAAACACCAAGAGAGGATTGGAAAGTCAGTGGCGGCTGGCCACTTTCACAGGAGCCCACAATTTGGAAGTCGACACGATGCGCCTCGTTTACAGGGCCACCAGATGTAGGAGAGTGTTCCTTATCTTCAGGCGCATCCTGGTGAATGAGGCCATTGAAATCCGTTGCAGATGCCTCAAAGAAGTCGATGTCTTCAACCAGCTTCACATTCCTGTCCCGTTCTTCAACTGACAATCGCCTGGGTGAGTTTTGCTTGTGGGTCCGAGATTCGACACCCACTGAGGGGGGGGGGGGGGGGTGGCGACACCGTCTCGGTCATTGGGAACCCCTGGGTCCGATACCGACAGTGACGGCGGCTGGGTGCCCACGACGCCGCGGTGGGCAGTGGCTGCAAGAACCTCTGCACGGTTTGGCTGCGGTGGCGTCGTCGTCGTCGGCGCTGGTCTCTAACGGAGCTCGCAGCGACTTGAGGTGCTAGCAGGTTTTGATCATCCATCACATCATGTCGTGCCACCTCCACATACATTGGCGGGAGAGAGGTCATTGTGGATCGTTGGGGAAGTACATTGCGGGGCACCTGAACGAGGCGGCGCTGCAGACACTCAATTCTAACATGGCCTTCCTGGCAGAAGCCCGAGCAAGTCCTCGGTTGGCCATCATATATAACAATTGCGCGGCAGCCACCAACGAAAATTTATGACGGCCGGCCGCGGTGGTCTAGCGGTTCTAGGCGCTCAGTCGGGAACCGCGCGACTGCTACGGTCGCAGGTTCGAATCCTGCCTCGGGCAGGAATGTGTATGTTTTCCTTAGGTTAGTTAGGTTTAAGTAGTTCTAAGTTCTAAGGGACTGATGACCACAGATGTTAAGTCTCATAGTGCTCACAGCCATTTTTGAAAATATATGATGAAACAGTCTTGTTAAGTTCTATGCGCACTTGTCATACCCCGTTAAGGACAGGGTATATTTAAAGTGTATTCCATTTTTCCTCTGTGTGGCTCAGAGCTGTGTCATATGGCCGCAGCGCATCAACGACAACGTTGGCAGGAACTTAGAACGGTAGTTCAAAGATGCGCACGGTACGCACCCCAGACCAGCAAGGTCAACTACTACCACGCTCACGTTACCGTCTGCGTGACAGAAGCGAAAGTTGTTTGCAGATCGTTGAAGAAGTCTGTCGCAGGCCGCTTCGTCAATCAGTTTGAGGTACACTGTGTTGGACACAATAGACGGTCTCGTGTACGATGACTTGAAAGTTTGATTGTTGCTGGTCGAAATGAGAACGCCATGGCGGGTCGGTACCGGTACTGCAAGGCAATACAACGACGCAACCGCGCGCTGGCGGGTAAACAACAACACCTGCGGAGAGCTGCCCAGCGCGCCGATCCCATCCGCACGCTATCACGGCTAAAAGCCGACTATCCGACTGAGCCATCGGGGACACAGACGATGGTGCGACTGCAGGGACTTACCTCTGGCACGCTTCCAATGGGACCCTTATTACCAAAACTCTGTCCACACACTACATTTTTATTGTCCCTGCCCACCATACTCATTACTCGCGGTAGTCAGTCTACCGATTCCCGTAGGAGTTCGGACTATGTAAGTGCATCCAACTGAAGAAGATCATTGCCTGGTAGGCCTTATCTATATGAAGATGGTATCTTGAACCGTCCACTTAGAAAAATTACTGTGCTTAAACTGACATACAATATTTTTAGCCCAACGCAGTCTGACTTTCAAAAATCCCTACACAGGAATGGCCCTGATTAATACACTCCTGGAAATGGAAAAAAGAACACATTGACACCGGTGTGTCAGTTCCACCATACTTGCTCCGGACACTGCGAGAGGCCTGTACAAGCAATGATCACACGCACGGCACAGCGGACACACCAGAAACCGCGGTGTTGGCCGTCGAATGGCGCTAGCTGCGCAGCATTTGTGCACCGCCGCCGTCAGTGTCAGCCAGTTTGCCGTGCCATACGGAGCTCCATCGCAGTCTTTAACACTGGTAGCATGCCGCGACAGCGTGGACGTGAACCGTACGTGCAGTTGACGGACTTTGAGCGAGGGCGTATAGTGGGCATGCGGGAGGCCGGTTGGACGTACCGTCGAATTGCTCAACACGTGGGGCGTGAGGTCTCCACAGTACATCGATGTTATCGCCAGTGGTCGGCGGAAGGTGCACGTGCCCGTCGACCTGGGACCGGACCGCAGCGACGCAAGGGATGCACGCCAAGACCGTAGGATCCTACGCAGTGCCGTAGGGGACCGCACCGCCACTTCCCAGCAAATTAGGGACACTGATGCTCCTGGGGTATCGGCGTGGACCATTCGCAACCGTCTCCATGAAGCTGGGCTACGGTCCCGCACACCGTTAGGCCGTCTTCCGCTCACGCCCCAACATCGTGCAGCCCGCCTCCAGTGGTGTCGCGACAGGCGTGAATGGAGGGACGAATGGAGACGTGTCGTCTTCAGCCATGAGAGTCGCTTCTGCCTTGGTGCCAATGATGGTCGTATGCGTGTTTGGCGCCGTGCAGGTGAGTGATCTCCTACACTGGGCGTACACCTCTGGTGATCGTCGAGGGGACACTGAATAGTGCACGGTACATCCAAACCGTCATCGAACCCATCGTTCTACCATTCCTAGACCGGCAAGGGAACTTGCTGTTCCAACAGGACAATGCACGTCCGCATGTATCCCGTGCCACCCAACGTGCTCTAGAAGGTGTAAGTCAACTACCCTGGCCAGCAAGATCTCCGGATCTGTCCCCCATTGAGCATGTTTGGGAGTGGATGAAGCGTCGTCTCACGCGGTCTGCACGTCCAGCACGAACGGTGGTCCAACTGAGGCGCCAGGTGTATATGGCATGGCAAGCCGTTCCACAGGACTACATCCAGCATCTCTACGATCGTCTCCATGGGAGAATAGCAGCCTGCATTGCTGCGAAAGGTGGATATACACTGTACTAGTGCCGACATTGTGCATGCTCTGTTGCCTGTGTCTATGTGACTGTGGTTCTGTCAGTGTGATCATGTGATGTATCTGACCCCAGGAATGTGTCAATAAAGTTTCCCCTTCCTGGGAAAATGAATTCACGGTGTTCTTATTTCAATTTCCAGGAGTGTAATAACCTATACCTTTCATGAGTGACATACATCACAAAAATCTTCGTTACTCAAACTACTGCAATACAGCGTGCACCAATACTGCCAGCTGAATAAAAGATTTAACTACTGAAGGCAGTAACTACTGATAGGCACAGTTAGCAAATGAAAGATTTTGATACAAACCAAACAATATATTTACCTTAATAGTGTTCAAGTGATCTAACATTACCGCTGGATATATTTCGTAAACCACATCAAATACTGACGAATCGATTCCACAGATCGAACGTGAGGAGAGGGGCTAGTGTAATTGATTAATAAAACCATAAAAAAATGCACGGAAGTATGTTTTTTAATACAAAACTTAATTTTTTAAATGGAACCCCGTTAGTTTTGTAACCACATCTGAACATATAAACGGATACGTAATCAGTGCCGTTTGTTGCATTGTAAAATGTTAATTACATCCGGAGATATTGTAAGCTAAAGTTGACGCTTGAGTACCACCCCTCCGCTGTTCGATCGTGTGTATCGCATAGAACCGAATTATGTAGGGATCCAAAGGGAACGGTGATAGATCTTAGGTACAGAAGAGACTGGAACAGCACATTACGTCCACATGCTAACACCTTTTTATTGGTCTTTCTCACTGACGCACATGTACATAACCATGAGGGGTGAGCTACACGTACACACGTGGTTTCCGTTTTCAATTACGGAGTGGAATAGAGTGTGTCCCGACATGTCAGGCCAATAGATGTTCAATGTGGTGGCCATCATTTGCTACACACAATTGCAATCTCTGGTGTAATGAATGTCGTACACGCCGCAGTACATCTGGTGTAATGTCACCACAGGCTGCCACAATACCTTGTTTCATATCCTCTGGAGTTGTAGGCACATCACGGTACACATTCTCTTTAAACGTACCCCACAGAAAGCAGTCCAGAGGTGTGAGATCAGGAGAACGGGCTGGCCAATTTATTCGTCTTCCACTTCATATGAAACGCCCGTAGAACGTGTACCTCACCCATCAGGGTAATGTACATGTGCGTCAGTGAAAAAGACCAATAAAACTTTAGGTTACAGTATCTCCGGATGTAATTAACATTTTACAATGCAACAAACGGCACTGATTACGTATTTGTTTATATTATGTTCGATTCGTCAATATTTTATGTGGTTTACGAAATATATCCAGCGGTAACGTTAGGTGACTCACCCTATATATATCAGTTCATGATATCCAGTATTACAAATTTACTCTTTCTGGCGGACACACGTCCAGATCGTGCGCTCTTAAAATTCTGCCATCTCTCTCCCAACATCCACCACTGATAGCGACTCACCTCCAACTGCGCAACGCTATGCGCTGTTCACATCCTACTGCCCACCGCTACAATAGCGAATATTTCAAAAATGCCAAACAGCCACAGTCTGCACACAGCACAGTCAGTTATTTTCATACAGAGCGATACGTGGTGTTACCAACATAAAAACCTAAACAGCCCACTTACAATCTGTTCTTTGGGACATGTCCGAAAACTCCCTTCATAAAACTCCCTTTAACCTCTTCCTCTCTGAAAGTCTTCGTTTGAGTTTGGAAACAAAAAAAATTTTCCTTTTGGTAAAAAGTGTTCTTGGTCTAGAAATACCCCTTATCAGGTTCGATAGTGCCTATAGTGTCTTACGCCCTTCCGTAAGTTCTAAATAAAAATGGTAACCCGCTGCTAAAATCTGTCCCGACCATGATCCACTGTGTGATGTTACTTATCAGGACACCTCAAAAGCCACGCGGGATTAGCCGAGCAGTCTCAGGCGCTGCAATCATGGACTCTACGGCTGGTCCCGGCCGAGTTTCGAGTCCTCCGTCGGGCATAGGTGTGTGTCTTTGTCCTTAGGATAATTTAGATTAAGTAGTCTGTAAGCTTAGGGACTGATAACCTTAGCAGTTAAGTCGCATAAGATTTCACCCACATTTGAACATTTCTGGACACCTCAAAAAACATATGTTTTTTATGCTGCTGCTCCTATTATGACTTCCTCACTGTGAGGAGGTTCGAGTGGAAGTTTGTGGCCTGTTGGCCTTTACTCCCCTGGGAATCTGGAATCTTCTTTCTGGACTGTTGGTTGTATCTGGACTGGCAAGGAGTGCCGATGACCTATTTCTTGTGCTTGTCGATGTGACGATTTTTCTTCTTCTTCTTGCTCGCTGGTGAGGTCTCTTCCACGGTTGGGATGTCGTGCGTAAGGCATCCTGCTTTATCATATCCTCCGTTAACCAGAGAGATGATTATACAGAGCATTTGCAACCCTGTAAAGATAGGGTGGGAAAGACCAATAAGGCCTTCTGGATCCCCAAGTGGGTGATGTGGGAGGTTTAGGATGGTTGGTGGAACGAAAGGATAGGGGTTGTCGTGGTGGGGGTATGTACCATCACGAAGCGAGCAAGCGATCTTTTTCGTTACAGCGCTTGGAAGCGGGAGGAATGGGACTTCTTCCCACTCTTCTTCTTGTGGGGCTGCTCCGGTGTCCTTGTCCTTTTGTTGTGTCGCCTCCCCTTCGACAGGCTCGTCGGTCTGCGTGGCCACCGTCGCGAACTCCTTCTCTCGTGCAGGAGTCGTCTGGGTGGCGGTGTCTTCTCTTGTGGCGGCGTCTTCTTTGGCTGAGCGAAGCTCCTGCGTCAGCACAGCAATCTGATGCCGAGCCTCGCCCAGTTCCGCCAACCTGGCCGCCCTCCCTTCTGCCATGGCGGATTTGATGGCGGACAGGGCTTCTTGTACGGCGTCATTAAGGCGCCTGTGGACGACATCTTCTGTACAAGGGACCACCTCTTCGCGTGTGGTGGTTACTTGCTTCTGCGTCTTCTTCTCCGGTCCGCGCCAGTTTCTCCTGTAGGCGCAGGAACGGGCGTTGGCCGCGTATGCGCCGCCGCAGTTGCCGCAGGCACAGGGGGTGTCCTTCTGCTTTTTGCAGTCGCGTGTGTCGTGTGGTTGCGCACACTTCAAGCACGCCATTGCGCCGCTGCAGTGCTGGGAGACGTGGCCAAGCTTTTGGCAGAGAAAGCACTACGCTGCTGTCTTCCTCTTCTTCTTGCCGGATGTTCCTGCTAGCGTGAGCAGCAACTCCGCCAAGGCAGCAGCTTTGCGTCCCCTTCCGCGTCCCGACATCTCGAGTAGCAACAGCGACAATTAGCGATGCGTAAACTCACCGGAGCCTGCGCAGTATGAGCGGGAATGATGTGTTTTTTTTTTAATCAGTTGCATTGTGCTGCCACCTACTGCCAGTTAATAACAGCGACCTCAGTAGTCATTGGACATCGTGGGAGAGTAAAATGGGGCTCTTCATAGAACTCACGGATTTCGAACGTGGTCACTTGTGTCGGGTCCATTGTTTCCGGTGTGATAATGAAGTGGGAACGTGAAGGGACAGGTACAGCACAAAAGCCTACAGCCCGACCTCGTCTGTTAACTGACAGAGACCGCCGACAGTTGAAGACGGTTGTAATGTGTAGTAGTCAGACGTCTGTCCAGACCATCACATAGGATGTCCACACTGCATCAGGATCCACCCAAGTACTTTGACAATTAGACGGGAGCTGAGAAAACTTGGGTTTAATGGTGGAGTGACTGCTCATAAGCTAAACATCACGCCGGTATGTGCCAAACGACGTGGTGTAAGAACCGTAAACATTGGACGATTGAACAATGGAAAAACGTTCTGTGGAGTGACGAATCACGCTACAAAATGTGGTGATCCTTTGGCATGGTGTGAGTATGACGAATGCCCGGTGAACGCCATCTGTAGTGCCAACAGTACAATTCGGAGACGGTGGTGTTACGGTGTGGTAGTGTTTTTCTTGGAGGGGGCCTGCAGCCCTTTTTCGTTTGCGTGGCACTATCACAGCACAGTCCTACATAGATGTTTTAAGCATCTTCTTCCTTTCCACTATTGAAAAGCAGTTCAGGGATGGCAATTGTATCTTTCAAACGGTCATAATGCACTGCCAGTGGCGGAGTGGTTGCATGACAATAACATCTCTGTAATGGATTGGCCCGCACAGAGTCCTGACCTGAAGCCTGCAGAACACCTTTTGGATGTTTTGGAACGCCGACTTCATGCCAGGCCTCATCGACGGACATCGATACCTCTTCTTAGTGCAGCACTCCGTGAAGAATGGGCTACCGTTCCCCAAAACCTTCCAGCAACTGAACGTATGTCTGCTAGAGAGGAAGCTGTCATCAAAGCTAAGGACGGGCCAGCATTACCGATGGAGGGCGCCACGAACTAATTTTTAGCCAGGTGTGCGGATACTTTTGATCTCGTAGTCTAAACCTAAGCATCAGGCTTCTTTTATTGTAGGATGAATTTATGTCCTGTCTCACCACTCAGTCACATATGATTTCATTTGCGATATATACTGTGGTGACAATACACACGACGCCATAGAGTACTGCACCACAATCGATAAGCCTCTCGCGAAACACTCGTAGAGCAGCACCTGTTAAGGGTTGTCAGTACGAACCGTACCGATGTCCACCAGGAGCCGCAGCTGCCAACTCATGGTCACTACATGTGTGGATACCGATTGGCCCGTGCCTCGTTAAGTACCGGAAGACAGAGCTACGGCGGACAGTTCTTTTAAGTGCGCCTAGTGCTGCACAGTCACCAGTAACCGCCGAGTCTACAAGCTGCAGTGTTCGTCTGTCGTCTCCGAGACTTACGCCCCGTCAGCATCGTAGGTATCGCAAGGCCAGATCTGGGCTCTACGTAAGCATTACTCAGAGGGAGAATGACATGACTTTGATCTTGTAAAAGACCTCTAATATCCTGTGCTGAACATTCCACAAGAAGAAGTATGATTGAGTATTTATTCATATTTAATAAATATCATTTTGTTGTTAAGTGTTGGGAATCTTTCTGATTGAAGATAACCTACGCCCGTCCTCACATGTACATAATCGATCAAAAATATCCGGACACTCCTACATAAAGCGAAAATGAGCATTAGCCTTCACGAGAGGTAGACCCGGCAGCACAGAATGAGTTGGAGGTGTACTGTGTTGTCAGTAGAAAAGCAGTAACAGCTGAAAGGGTCGCTCGAGGTATCACAGTGATTCCGAACGTGGGCCAGATGTTGTATGACTCCTGTCAAAGGACATTAAGATCCTTCTAAAGCCACCGCCATTCGACTGTTGGTGCTGTGATTGTGAAGTGGAAACGCGAAGCAACAACACAGCTAAACCAAGACGACAGAGCCTCATGTTCCGACGGACAGGGACTGTCGAGCACTGAGGAGGGCGGTAGTAAAAAGTAGCAAGAAATGAGCGGAAGTTATCGCTCTTGGATTCCAAAGTGCCACCAGCAGTCCAATTAGCACATTGACAGTATAAAGTTAAAACGAATAGGGTACAATTGTCGAACAGCTCTTCATAAGCCACACATATCCATCGGTGACAGATGGATAGGTAGAGATGGATCAATCGCCTGGCCTGCACGCTCTCCTGGCCTAAAGCCACTGGACTTAAATTTGTTGGCCGTTTGAAAGCTCTCACGTATGGAACCCCAGCACAAGATGTTCAGAGTCCCCGTGCCCTTATATGGAATTCAGCGAAACCATATACAATACTGCAGGGATACCTTAGCGGATCTGATATTTACCACGACGACGACGCATGTATCAATGCCCACGGAGGGCATATTGAACATCTCCTGTGAGAAAGAGTCGCATGTGGCATGCTGGTGCGTTCTGTTCTCGTGTGTTTCCCGTGATTAATTGTTTTTGTTGTTGTGGTCTTCAGTCCTGAGACTGGTATCATGCAGCTCTCCATGCTACTCTATCCTGTGCAAGCTTCATCTCCAGTACCTACTGCAACATACATCCTTCTGAATCTGCTTAGTGGTCTCCCTCTACGATTTTTACCCTACACACTGCCCTCCAATACTAAATTGGTGATCCCTTGATGCCTCATAACATGTCCTACCAACCGATCCCTTCTTCTAGTCAAGTTGTGCCACAAACTCCTCTCCTCCCCAATTCTCTTAAATGCCTCCTCATTAGTTATGTGATCTACCCAACTAATCTGCAGCATTCTTCAGTAGTATCACATTTCGAAAGCTTCTATTCTCTTCTCGTCCAAACTATTTATCGTCCATGTTTCACTTCCATACATGACTACACTCAATACAAATCCTTTCAGAAACGACTTCCTGACACACAAATCGATATTCGATGTTAACAAATTTCTCTTCTTCAGAAAGGCTTTCCTTGCCATTGTCAGTCTACATTTGATATCCTTTCTACTTCGACCAGCATCAGTTATTTTGCTCCCCAAATAGGAAAACTCCTTTAGTACTTTAAGCGTCTCATTTTCTAATCTAATTCCCTCAGCATCACCCTACTTAATTCGACAATATTCCATTATCCTCGTTTTGCTTTTGTTGATGTTCATCTTATATCCTCCTTTCAAGACACTGTCAATTCCGTTCAACTGCTCTTCCAAATCCTTTGCTGTCTCTGACAGAATTACAATGTCGTCGGGGAACCTCAAAGTTTTTATTTCTTAATTATTTGGAGAAAATGAGTGTAGCGTGGAAACAAAGCGCTTCCAGACCCATGTTCATATGATACAATTCCTACGTCTAAGTGTGAGGAATGTGTCCTGCAATTTGTTTCGCACATTTTTGTTAAACCCGTTAATTTTTTTTAAAAAAAAGAGGGGGGGGTGTATGTCGAGCGAGCGGGACTCGAGCCGTTGTTCTGACGATTACGGAACTTGTACAGAAAGCACTTGACTCCTGCCATATCGTGGATAGAGCCGCGACGCACTGCTACACATCTGACTCGTAAAAACTCTCTCGCATTTTTTTTCGAGATTGTCTAAGCAGTACGTTTTACTTCTTGTACAGCTGAATAAGTGAAGTGCACACAGTTTGAAGTAAATCCATGATCGGAACGTCGTGGCATATCCTTTTTGTATCAGAGAAGGTGGTGGGTGTATTATGGTGTTCAAATGCACAGGTAATCATATCGTACTGACTGAATAAAAACCAAGCGAGGTGGCGCAGTGGTTCGACACTGGACTCGCATTCGGGAGGACGACGGTTCAATCCCGCGTCCGGCCATCCTGATTTAGGTTTTCCGTGATTTCCCTAAATCGCTCCAGGCAAATGCCGGGATGATTCCTTTCAAAGTCCACGGCAGACTTCCTTCCTTGTCCTTCCCTAATCCGATGAGACCGATGACCTCGCTGTCTGGTCTCCTTCCCCAAAACAACCAGCCAACCAACCAACTGAATAAAAACATCTCTGAAAGAATGGTAAAGAGTTCATAAAGATAAGACCAGTTACGGCAGTTATTACCTGTATTATGGAATAACAGACACACCTTTTCCCAGGAACATCAGAAAATGAGACTATCGAAAGAGGGAGAGTGAAGTGTTGTGATTCTGTGACTGTAGAACATTTTGAAAAATGCCATGTCTGTGTAATATACAAATGCGTTAAGATCCAGTTGCACCGGCCAAACACAGTACAGTTTCAACAGAAATGAGACCAGTATCGTGAGCAGAGCAATAGCATTTGTAGGGTGAGAGCTTCTGGCAAAACTTAAATAAACGGTCACAGCTGTACAACGATATATCCCCAGTGGCACTGAGGTGCGAAATCCCTGGACGTTCGGAAAGGCAGGCGGAGGGACTGTACGGACAGAGGCCAGCGTGATATCACGCTGCTAGCGGCGTGAGACAGGGTCCAATGGGTCAGGCGCGTCCTTTGAGTGCGGCCCGCCAGGTGAACGCAACGCAACACAACACGACACGCAGCGCGCAACCAGAGCGGGCAGCGCAGTCACACAGTGGCCAGTAGCTTATCGACCGCCCACGCGCAGCCGGCACGGTCAGAGCCGGTGGCGGTGGCGGTGGCGGTGGCAGTGCGTAGGCGTCGCCGTTTCCGGTGTCCGAGCGAGCGCCGGTCCCTAATTTGAAAGCTGCAACCTTTGCGCCGCGCCCAGAGCCTCGCTGTATATAAAAAAAGGGAAAAATAACAGCTGCGGCGCCTTTGTGGTGGTTTGTGTGTGTCTCCCGGCATACGCGGCCGAGTCCCTGGAACAGCGCTGAGCGTCGCGTGCTGGCATTTCGGTACAAAGCGTCTTCATTTAGCCCACCCACAGCACCTGTTAAGTCGTGTTCCGAGTAAGGTGGCGCTTTTGTAGGACGCTAGGGTTTTCTAGGAGCGGAGCTGTAAACCAACTCCTGGAGCTCTCTGGAGCATAAAATTCTCGGTCGATGCACATTACGAGATTACACGTAGTCCTTCCGTTCCTAAAGGAACCACTTCCGCTATAATTGAGGAGCTCTAGGCATTTCTGAAGGAACTACTTCCGCTATAATTGAGGAGCTCTAGGCGGATCCTGCGTTGCAATCCGATACGTTAAATCTTCCAAGACTCTTTTCATTTCTGTATCGTATAGACTGTAATGAGACGACGGGCATTCAATAAGTAAGGCGACACGAAGTCTTTTTTTTTTTAACCAGGATGGTTTTCTTTAGGATTCCACTACATCAGATTATTCCCTACTTGTTTGGCTAGAAAACCCTATTTTTCGGCATAATCTCCGTTCAGTGCGACGGCCTTACGTGGCCTTACTGGGTGAGCCTCTATACCCGCGTAGTACCACTCTCCCGGCCGCTATGGTCGAGCGGTTCTAGGCGCTTCAGTCCGGAACCACGCAGCTGCTACGGTCGCAAGTTCGAATCCTGCATCTGGCATGCATGTGTGTCATGTCCTCAGTTTGGTTTAAGTAGTTTAGGAAACTGATGACCTCTGATGTTAAGTCCCATAGTGGTTAGAGCCATTTGAATTATTAGCATTCTCCTGATACCATGCTGCATCAGTAACCTCCCCATCGCCCACGTATTGTTTCCCGTCGAGTTCATCCTTCATTGAGTCAAAAGGGTGGAAGTCGGAAAGTATGAGATAGGGGCTGTAGGTTGGATTAGGAAGCACAATCCATAAAGTTCTTTGAGCTCCTCTCTAGTTCACAGACTTACGTGACCCCTTGCGTTGTCATGGAGAAGTTCGCTTTTATTTTTGTGACAACGAACACGCCGAAGTCGTTTCTTCAGTATCCTGATACTAGCACATAATACATCTGACTGCTGCACCACGAGGGAGGACACAAACAAAACGATCTCCTCAGAGTCCCTGGAAACAGTCGCCATGACTTTATCGGCTTTGAACTTTATCTTCCGTGCGGAGGTGATGTGGGGCTCTGTATGATTTCCGTTTTGTTTCCGGTTCGAAGTGATAAACCTGTCTTCGTCAAAGACTTGACACGATCAGCCTCGTAACGCTCAAGTAATTCTGAAAAGATGGCCCTTGGTGGCTCTTCTTCTGTTAGGCGGCGAGGAACACTGCGGCCACACATCTTTGAGTGCCCCAGCTGGTGGACAAGTGTGCCAGCTGTATCAAATGGAAGTCCAGTTGAGTAGCGAGGTGTCTGAGTGTGATCTGTCGACCACCTCGAATGAGACTTGCCCACCTGCACGCAGGAGATAGAAAAGTTTTCCACGATGTTCTTGTGATGATGACCGGGGCCTCACCCAACGACTTACCGAGCTTTTGTTCACTACCCGGTCTCCGTAGACATTCGGAAAGAGCCTATGAATATCTGCGCTGCCCTGGTTTTCAGCCAAAAGAAACTGAATGACACCTTTCTATCTGTAACGAACCTCTGTTACACTGGCCATTTTGAAGGCTACATATAGCGCTGTGGCCTACTGGGACGTAATGCACCTATAGAGCTGAAGCAGGAATATTGAATGATATCCGACAGCAGATTCCGCATTCTTTCACCAGAAAGCAACCGAGAAAAAAATATGTTGCATTAATTACTGAACGTCTCCCCTCACCCCCCCCCCCCCCTCCACACCCTCTGCGTTGTATTTGTTTGATAGGTAATGCAACGTAGTACCCTCTCCCTATTTATTAGAGGCCATCTATAAATTTATTAGTACCTATAAAGTTACGTACTACTACCGTCATTCTTCAGTACACTGTACCTGGATAGCGTAGACATAGTTATTCTCCACCGACCAACACACAGAACAGTGGTGCTGTCCCCGTTATTTCACATAGCTGCCAACACCTTTTACTGAAGCTTTCTTGTTACCTAATGTGTGGCGTCTGTCTCGTGGTTCTGTGACATGTTGCGAGTTTCAAACTACATGCTGGAATGACTTTGGATGTCTAAGGGGGAATTCTACCATACTTAATACTCTTTACTTACATTCTCCACTCTTCAACAGTTGCCCTGTATACCAAGTCGCCAGGTTTCATGATTATGACAGTCTTCCTCTTTCAGATCTCTCTTCCCAGTCATTCCAATTAGTCCGACTCTCCATGTTATATTAGGCCGTCCACTCTCCTCCTTCCTGGTGGCGACCACTCTAATATTTCTTTTGGTCATAGTCCTTGATCCCTTCGCTGTGCATTAGGACACAGCCTCAGTTCTTTACACTACTGGCTGTTCCAAATCCATTATCTCCCCAATTTCCTCATTTCTTCTCCTCTCTGTTCTGCATATCCAAAGTGCCTTCCTTATTCCATCAATCTCTATTGTCTGTACTTTAATTTATACCGCAGTTCCATTCTTCCATTCTTCGTAAAACAAAACCTTTTTCGTGTCACACTCTTGCTTCTAGTCTTGAAGGCAGGTAAGTATTGATAAACAATCACAAGATGTTATGTAATCGCCATAATCATAGTATCACCGAAAACATACGTATTCCTTCACTTGACTTTACTCCTACATGCGTAACAGGCTAAACTGTGTATATTTGAACAGCTTGATTGACACTTCATCATTTTTCAGCCCCATTACTACTGTAGAGGCACCCGTGTCACTGCCTTGAGATTGATATCAATGCTGACGTTGCTGAATATGCTTTTAATGCGACTAAATATCTAAGACCATCGGTTCTCTGTTCATCTTCTACGACGGAGTTTGTGTACCCAGACTGTCTGCAATTGTGTCTGAGGCGAGATGTGTGTACCAGTCCTGTTTTCTCCTAGCTCGATGTGGGAAATTGCCTAAAGACAACACCGAAGCTGGTCTTGCACACGAGCCCTCACCGTGTCTTGACGGGGTTTCACCTTGGTTTTGCCGTATGTTGAAAATACGCACCACAGAGCTCTTCGAATATCCAACCAGTCGTGCAGTTTCCGAAATCCCCGTGCAGAGCCTCCGGGCCATCACAGTCTGCCCTAGGTCAAGATCGCGCGCCTTTAACTTTATGTGGTGTCACCGACAGACACCACACTTGCTAGGTGGTAGCCTTTAAATCGGCCGCGGTCCGGTAGTATGCGTCGGACCCGCGTGTCGCCACTATCAGTGATTGCAGACCGAGCGCCGCCACACGACAGGTCTAGAGAGGCTTCCTAGCACTCGCCCCAGTTGTACAGCCGACTTTGCTAGCGATGGTTCAGTGACAAATTAAGCTTTCATTTGACGAGACGATAGTTAGCATAGCCTTCAGCTACGTTATTTGCTACGACCTAGCAAGGCGCCAGTATCCGTACTATTGATATTGTGAATCATGTACCATAAAGAGCGACGTTCGTCATTAATGGAGTAAAGTTAAGTATTCCACCAGCTACGTCCGTTTTTCTCAATTCTAATTCCCTTGTCATGTTCCAGACCTCATGCCAGCCTGTGTGAGCTAAAACGCTTGCATTTCGGCCTCCTTTAGTAACCCTGTGTTGGCTCTCCTGCCAACCACAACACTTTATACACACGGACAGGTCAATCACTGATACTAAATGCACCGTCTGTATGTCTGACAAGTAGGCATTCCTCGCCAGGTGACGCTGCTACCGCCTGGATGGGTTATATATGGACAGTAGGGTGCTGGTCGTAATGTTCTGGGTGTTCAGTGAATGTTATTATTACCAGCTAAGTTGCTTTTTATAATTTGTTGATAAAGTTATTATTACAGTTCTAATTTGACTGATTAGTTTTATTGAACTTATTTATGATGGGTTCGTTGTATTTCAAATTTTGGAGGCAACTCTTTTATTGTTGTTTCAGATTTAATGGGCTTTAGATGAAGGTAGTGTTGCACAGCTCATTAGATGTAGATGGTAACTTTTTTGCATTAGACAAGTGTTTTGTTAATTGCATTAAGCTTGTATAATTACCATTTTTGATGTGTCTGTTATTAGGAAAGGTGCCAGGGTCTGGCATAAGCTCTTGCGAACACTGTGGCAGCGATTTATGGTCATGGTTTCAGGATTCGGGGGCAGTACGCTGGATTTTCCGCCATGTCCGGGCTGCTGCATCCAGTTTGGTGAAGATGGTTGCCGCATTTGGAGCGACAGGGGGACACTCACGGACTGGTCATCCTTCAGGGCTTCCACCATTTATCTACAAGCCTTAAATTAATAAATCAGAATGAAATCGACCTCGTCAATGTTAATGTCCGGCACTCCACTCCATACTCCCGTCACATAATCATATCCTGGTTCACTTCTTTTCCATTGTTACGGACATATTACTATTGTGTTTTTTTTGTTATTTAGTCTTTCTCTAAGTTTTCGGTCTCTAAGTATTAACGTTTCTAAACATTATTCTATTAATATCGTTAGCTGTTCGGAAACTGACACTGCTGCATGCGTTACGATCAACGGTTGCTTTTCTGAACGTATGATGGCTTGCTAAAAAGTATTGCCTTCATATTTTGCACGTGAAAACATTTAAAGCTCTTTCAATGAAACTAATGTTACTAACATTCTACATCTTTATTCATCATGTCTACATATTTGCAGCCCTCTGCAGTTGGAGGACTCCGAATTAGAGCGTGTAACATGGCGGCGTAACCATGTCAGTGCGTGAGAAACAGCCTGCTGTATTTGAGTTTTCAGCTCTAAGAGTTCATCCACAAGTGGGAGACCCTCTCTATCAGCATGACGATGGCGGACAACACATGAGCGCTGCGACATCTGCAATAATTCTTAGCCTTCAGTTCACTGCCATCGGTCATCCTGCATACAGCACCGACTTGGCCCCATCCGATTTCCTCTGTTCCCAAAACTTCAAGAACACTGTTGAGGAATTCACTCGGATAGCGGTGAAGCAATGTAAGCAGAGATGAGGCTGTGGCTCCGTCAACGAATTCAAACATTCTACAGTGACGGTATCGACTAACTGGTCTCTCGTTGGGGCAAATGTGTGCATCACCAAGGCAACTACGTTGAGAAAGAAATACGTAGACATGAAGAATGAAGATGTAGAATGTTAATAACGTATGTTTTATTTAAAAAGCCTTAAGTGTTTTCACATCAAATATTCGGAGGCGTTACTTTCCAGCACGCCCCCGTACATTCCCAGGCGGACCGTACGTTACGCCAGCCTCTGCTGCCTAGCGCTACACTGGCAGCTGCAGCTCGTCCTGCACGCGACTTTTCGCTGGAGGCGACTTGACTCAGTGCAACAGCATCTGATTAAAATACTGGTAAAGGAACGTGTCGTTTCTGATGGAAATGTCACACAAAGATCAACAGCTAAGAGATGTTGAAGGATGTGGAACACATCTAAAAACAAAAATAGCTAACATAATACACATCTAAAAATAATTTTACAATAAAATTAAGTTTTCAATATTTTATATCAGACTAAAAAGTATTAAATAATTTCTCCTAGCCCCATACAGATTCATAACCGCCTTAGAGATAGTTCTAATTATTTGTGAGTGTGAGTTCTTAATACGGATGAAAACACTTGTAGTATTTATACATCGTGAGACACGTGCAATAGATAATAGTTAGTAGATGCCTTATTCAATTCATATGTCAATTAAGTCTTGCATCTGCCCTCAATTTCATTAGAAATTTTACAAGTATTTTCATAGCTATTAAAAATCTTCAATAATACATTTTCAGAACTTAATGTATGATTTCAGGTATGTATATGGGGATACGAGAAATTATTTTATAATTTTTACCCTGGTACAGAAACGTGTTACATTAAAAATTTATTTTTCCTCAAATTGCTATTTTCTGCCTTTTGGTGTGTCGTGGGTATAATTTTTCAGTGGATTTCAAAATCTCGATATGCTTATAGCAGAGATGTGTGGTGCGTTTCAAGCATTTTTCGCTTTTACATCAATATACTGCTTCCTTCTACGACCGTGAAGGTAGAAACCTAATAATGAGAGAGATTCGAGCTCACTCAGAGACTTCTCAGCAAACTTTCTTCCTGTGAAAAATTTGCGCCTGGAGCAGGAGAAGGGGAAAATAGCAGCGATACACAAAGTACTCTCTGCTACACGCTACACAAGGAGTGAGTTATGCATTATCATCCAGTTTTGAGCTATGCTGAAAGTCTCAAGTCTCTTGCTCTTCAGGGAACGACAGTGGTAAATGAAGCACTCTCCGCTACACACCACGGAAGAAGGCATGTTAATATGGCATTTTTGGCCAGTTCGGAGCTATGTCGAAGGTTTCAAGTCTCTAGCTCCTTGGGGATGGTTTCAAAATCGCTTGCAATAATTGTACCAAACACACAGACACGTAAGAAATCAAGGTAATGAAAGCGTAATAAAATGAACCATATATGCACCAAAGTTGGTTGAATACGCTAATATGTTCACTTTTCACCTCTCCCCCTCAGTTCCCCACCCCCCAACCCCCTCTCCCCTCCATCTCAACCGTAGGGGTATTAGGAGTGTCTTCCTGCCACAGTTATTTTTTCAGGCTGCAAGCGGTACGTGGGCTAGTTTGGCAGAAGTTGCTTCATGCGTTACAGTGGTGTACCTATAAATCTAATGAGTTGTCGCAGGTAATGTGCGAATATCGCGTCTGTAGCGGCTGTGATGCAATTTGCTAAGTACAGCCATTGTGCAGGCACTCCAATTGGACAGGCGGCGCTATGCGTCATGCTCCCTTGTCATCCTGCTTTTACTCTCATCTCCTACTCTACTGAAATTGGAAATTTGTGGAAAGATCTTATGGGACCAAACTGCTAAGGTCATTGGTCCCTAAGCTTAACCACTACCTATTCTAACTTAAAATAACTTGCGCTAAGAACAACACACACACCCATGCCCGAGGGAGGACTCGAACCTCCGACGGGGCGAGCCGCGCAAACCGTGATAAGACGCCCCAGACCTCGCGGCTCTACCCTACTGAAGATGGGTGATTCTTACTCCCGCCATCCATTTCTGAGCTCTGTTTATAATGCCAACTTTCTAGCTCGTCGGGAAAATAGCTTAAAAGCAGTTGCAAAATTTGTACTTAACAGATATCAAAGTGGCCTAATAAAAACACGTTAAAAGACACGCTCATATTCCTTTAACAGATCCTTAATGAATTTGTTGTCAAAGCTGTGGGAAAATCCAAAACACCTGGAGCATTTCTTACAGGGGAGAGGTAAGAATTGGTTAAAAAACAAATAAATTTAAGCATACTGCAATAAATAAGGTAATTCTTAGGCTATTGTAGTCACACATCATCAAATATTTTATAACAACGATTTAAACTGACTGAAATAGTAATATTTACGATCTCTTAATTCAGCCAGGAATGGGAAACGGGAAGGGCTGGACGAGTGGATATTTTAAACATTTCATACACTAGAACAAAATTTATTTTACGCAGTTTCAATCACTTATCAGCCAATAAAGCTTTTGTCTTCTTAATGAATTAAAAGGCCGTGCAACGAGACTCATTTAAAATTTAATGCAATTGAAATAATTTACAGAAAATTTTAAGTTTACTGTGACTCAACATGACTTAATATTCTTTAAGGCAAGATACGCCCTATATGTTACAGAATTCAATAAGGATAAAACCATGATGAAGGCCGACGTAAATCTAAACAACCGTATGGAAACAGGTCAGGAGAGCCTTTATTAACAAATGGTGAGACCAAACATGATTTAAACTTGTCTGATAAAGAAAACCTAAAATTATACTTAAAACAACGAAAAACTATTTAACACCATTGCCTAGGCAAGATAATTTTAAATCCAGAAACACACATCAATTTAAGATTTAACACATTTTCAAAAACACGAGAATATGTTACAACAGATTGACGTATATATTAGAATCAAAACTTGATTAAGGTAAAGGCCACAAGCTAACGGATACAAATTCAGATTTATTCAAAGTAAGTACTTAATTTGGACAGGAACATTAAGTAGTGCGACTGCGATTGGAGGAAACAGCGGTTAGAGCTGCCGAGAGTCTGCTCCCCAAATGACGTAAACAGCCAGCTAAGGAAGCCGACGGGCATGAGTAAGTGGGCCCCGAACCTGGGTAATACTACCAGCAATGAAGTACAAAAAATCATTAACGACAGTTTCCTGCAGCACAAATAATGTTAATTAGACAGAATTTAACGCCGTGCATCAAATAAATAGTTCTTAAAGTACAATTACTTAATCTGAGCTTTTACCAAAAATCATGACAGCGTAATCGCTTTTTTAGTGAATTAACCAAAAGATTTAAGAAACCCACTACAAATGATTGAAAAAACAATTTCAGCTATAAAACAGTAATATCAGAATTTTTTATTTTTAGCAAACCATTAGCAGCCACAGGTATGCTCGCATGACATTCAAAGCCCGTCCGTACACATATTAGTCCATAGTGGTTCGGAGAGAGTAAATGCGCGATGGAACAGATTAAAATTTATCTGATCCACATAAATAGAATAGAAGCACTATATCATTACTTAGACAGCATAGTCGTTCAGCTTTAGCTTCAACGGCAGCAAAACAACAAAAGCGGTTTTTAAATAGGACAATAATATCGACAAAACGACGCACATTCTTACGTGAACAATTAAACATCCGTGGTAACTGGTAATATTAAACATTTCACTGCGCCATCAATTCAAAATTACATGACCAACCATTTACTTCAAAAATCAGAAGAACCAATGGTAGGCGAACAAGAACAGGTAACGCATACTCTAATGCACACCGCGAACCTCTCAAGTAAGCTTCCTCCTGCAACACGGCGCTTTACACTGGCTAAAGGTTCACAAGCAGCACGGATATGTAGAGTTAACACTTAAAACAAAACGATATCAGCCAGTGAATCAGTCTAAAATGGCTACCAGATCTTGGAATCATATTGCCCTTCGAATATCATGGAGACACGGGCAACAAACAGAAGGAAGACAGACCAAAATGAGAACGAACACTGGCCTGACAACTCGGCGTCCCTGTGATAAATCATAGCACAAACACGTCGGTACACAATTAACTTACACGGGGTAACACGACGGCAATATTGGTCGCCCGCCTACAGCTAAATCCACGGCGATAAAGCAGCACGGAAAGCTCGTACTGCCCTCTTAACCAGCCACCACGCCGCACCAGAGGGCGCTGTGCTCCAACAGCAACATGTTAGTCAAAAGTCACAAGAATGGTGAAATCGATACATTACGAGAAAACAACCACGGCTCACTGATCACATTACTGTACTGCTGATATATAGACGTCAGAATTTATGTAACATTACTTGGCTAAAAGAAGGGATTGCTTAACAGGACACACCCTGAGGCTGCAACGAATCGTCTGTGTGGCAACTGAGGGCAGTGCAGAGCATAAAAATCGTAGAGAGACGGACCAAGGTTTGTATACAAAAAACTGGTGCAAATGTATGTAGGTTAAAGTAGTTATATGGAGTTGCTTGCACACTGGTGTGGAGAGCTGCGTCAAACCAGACTTCAATCTGAAGACCACAACAGTACCTTCTTTTATATAATTAATAATGAATGCGTCAGTTGGTTCTATTAAGAGCTTTTTCAATGAAATACAAAGGAGTGAGCCACCAAGAAGTCAGTTTTTAAATGCTTGCCCGCAGCTCGTGGTCGTGCGGTAGCGTTCTCGCTTCCCGCGCCCGGGTTCCCGGATTCGATTCCCGGCAGGGTCAGGGATTTTCTCTGCCTCGTGATGACTGGGTGTTGTGTGATGTCCTTAGGTTGGTTAGGTTTAAGTAGTTCTACGTTCTAGGGGACTGATGACCATAGCTGTTACGTTCCATAGTGCTCAGAGCCATTTGAACCATTTAAATGCTTATGTCTGACGGTAAATCATTGAAAAAATATGAACAAACGTAAGTGAATTTCAATCGTTACATAGATTCTTCTCATTTGCATTACTGAATTCATGACATGAGCTGTTGTTTTGAAAACGATACATATTATTTATTGCAAATTTGACTACGACATACACTATGTGATCAAAAGTGTCCGGACACCTGGCTGAAAATTACTTACAAGTTCGTGGTGCCCTCCAACGGTAATGCTGGAATTCAGTATGGTGATGGCCCGCCCGCAACCTTGACGACAGCTTACACTCTCGCAGGCATTCATTCATTCAGGCGATGGATGGTTTCTTGGGGAATGGCAGCCCAGTCTTCACGGAGAGTTCCACTGAGAAGAGGTATCGATGTCGATGGGTAAGACCTGGCACTAAGTCAGCGTTCCAAAACATCCAAAAGGTGTTCTATAGGTTTCCGATCAGGAATATCACCAGGCCAGTCCATTACAGGGATGTTATTGTCGTGTAACAACTCCGCCACAGGCCGTACATTGTGATCAGGTGTAAGATCGCGTTGAGAAATGCAGTCGCCATCCCCGAATTGCTCTTCAACAGTGGGAAGCAAGAAGGAGCTTAAAACAGCAATATAGACTTGTGCTATAATAGTGTCACGCAAAACAACAAGAGGTGCATGCCCCCTCCATGACAAAACACGACCATACCATGACATAATAACATCCGAGTTTTACTGTATGCTCTACTCACTCTGGCAGATGACGTTCACCGGGCATTCGCCACATCCACTCCCTGCCATCGGATCGCCACAGTGTGTACCGTGATCCATCAGTCCACACAACGTTTTTCCACTGTTCAATCGTCCAATGTTTATGCTCCTTACACCGAGCGAGGCAACGTTTGGCATTTAAGGGCGTGACGTACGGCTTATGAGCAGCCGCTCGACCATGAAATCCAAGTTTTCTCACCTCCCGCCTAACTGTCATAGGTCTCGTAGTGGATCCTGATGCAGTTTGGGATTCCTGTGTGGTGGTCTGGATAGATGTCTGCCTATTAGACATTACGACCCTCTGCAACTGTCGGCGGTCTCTGTCACTCAACAGACGAGGTCGGGCTGTACGATTTTGGGCTGTACGTGTTCCTTCACGTTTTCAAAAAAATGGTTCAAATGGCTCTGAGCACTATGGGACTCAACTGCTGTGGTCATCAGTCCCCTAGAACTTAGAACTACTTAAACCTAACTAACTTAAGGACATCACACACATCCATGCCCGAGGCAGGATTCGAACCTGCGACTGTAGCAGTCGCACGGTTCCGGACTGCGCGTCACGTTTTCACATCACTATCAGATCAGAATTAGTGGACCTAGAGATGTTTACGAGTGTGGGTACAGACGTACAACACAAGTGAGACCCAATCACCTGACCAGGTTCGAAGTCCGTGAATTCCACGGAGCACCCCATTCTGCTCTCTCACGATGTCTAATGAGTACTGAGGTCGGTGATATGGAGTACCTGACAGTAGGGGGCAGGACAATGGACGTAATTTGAAAAACGTGTGTTTTTGTGGGTGTCTGATATACTTTTTATCACATAGTGTTTGTTCAAATGGTTCAAATGGCTCTGAGCACTATGGGACTTAACTGCTGTGGTCATCAGTCCCCTAGAACTTAGAGCTACTTAAACCTAACTAACCTAAGGACATCACACACATCCATGCCCGAGGCAGGATTCGAACCTGCGACCGTAGCAGTCCCACGGTTCCGGACTGAGCGCCTAGAACCGCTCGACCACAGCGGCCGGCGCGCACAGTGATGCCTATAAAGTAATGTCTCTCGTGAACTATGAGGTGCTGATAAGAGATTTCGCCAGATTTCGTACAGCCCAAATAACATAACTGTACTGTGCTTCCTCCTTCATGAAAATGAAGATGCTCCTGCAGTGTTTTCAATGGGAAGTGTTTGGTCACCCACAATACAACCCTTAATTGGCTCCCCCTGAGTTTTATCGCTGCTTACATGAACTACAGTTCGCCCCCGGTAGCTGAGTGGTCAGCGCGTCAGAACGTCAATCCTAAGGGCCCGGGTTCGATTCCCGGCTGGGTCGGAGATTTTTTCCGCTCAGGGACTGGGTGTTGTGTTGTCCTAATCATCATCACTTCATCCCCATCGACGATCAAGTCGCCGAAATGGCGTCAAATCGAGAGACTTCCACCTGGCGAACGGTCTACCCGACGCGAGGCCCTAGCCACACGAACTACTGGCTACGAAGACAACATCCTGGCATGGACAACGAGCTGTAGAGCAACTTAGAGATTTGGCCAAAAGCACAGGCGGCCGCCTAGTTTGACGACAGTATTATGAAGTTCGTGCAGCGTTATGACAAATGTCTAAACCGGCGGCGACTATGTAGAGAAGTTGCTGACTGATGTAGCTAGTTGTTCCTAATTAAACACATATGACTTACACAGTGGTGTCTATTTCGCGACTGATTGGACCTTACCTTCCGAGTAGCCCTCGTATGTAATTGCTTTGCAGTACCCAATACATCAGTTATTTGAACAGGTCATAGCAGAACGTTGCTGAGTTTAACCCTCGCCGGCCAGAGGGGCCGAGCGGTTCTAGGCGCTTCAGTCTGGAACCGCGTTGCCACTACAGTCGCAGGTTCGAATCCTGCCTCGGGAATGGATGTGTGTGGTGTCCTTAGGTTTACGTAGTTCTAAGTTCTAGGGGATTGATGGCCTCAGTAAATAAGTCCCATAGTGCTCAGAGCCATTTGAACCATTTTTTTTTAACCCGCAGTTAATTTGTATTATACGGTTTTGCACTCAGAAAACTTTAACTCACCTTACGAGCTATCTCAACACATTATATCATATGACATTATGCAATAGAATTCAACTAAATGTGGTACGTTTTTGAGTTTAGTTAAACGTTGGAAATCAAGACTGTCACAGTGGATTTTTGTCTGTATTTTAATAGTGAAAATAAGGGCGAGAAACCAATAAATTGGGCTTAAGGTCTAGCTTTTCGGAAAAATAACAATTGAATTTCTTGAAAGTAAGTAGTGTAGTTAAGAAAAATTTCATAAGTGATTTAAGGGAAAAAATTTAAGTACATCACGGACAGCTGCTGCTAGCTATTTAAATAAAGTGCTAAAAGGTTCATCTCTTCAGGCTTTAGCAGTTTTTCGTATTAAATGTTAAACTGGTGTAGAAATTTCGAAATTCTTTCTTTCTATGTTGAATAAATAAAATAAATACCAAATTCTAACATAACCTGAAACTTCTCTGCTTTCTGTTGCTTCTTATACCGTTAATAATACTTCGGGCGTTTTAAAATGCTTGGCCCACAAACATTTTTCCGTACACAAGAACAATTTTCTGAAGACACGTGAGCACATTATATTACAGGTACACCTTGCCATCGTTCTGGCACCTTCCGCATTTGCGTAGCAAACCATTCTTTCGGGGTATCTCGGCGCAACTGGTTTACAGTTGGTGATCAACTCCTCACTCGTGGAAGGACCACGTCTCATCTATGGTGACCAGACGCTAGAAGAACTCCGCTCGATCTGAAGTGTATTGTTGCAGCAACTGTTGGCTCAAGTAAACACGCTTGTGTTTCTGTGTAACGATGAAGGAATGGGGCATACATCACACACACACCTTCTTCATCTTCAGATCCTCATCGATGATCTTGGGGACGGTTCCCCGTGACAATATTGTTGCCTTCCCTGGTTTGTCAAATGTAAGTCACCTGTGACCCAGTGTAAAGTCATTGACAAGCCAGTCAACGTTGGGTTTGCATGCAGCTCCTGGACACCCAGTGCTTTTGCGTTTCTCAGCAGCAGTCTCTGAACTCTGACACTGAACGAAACATGGATTTGAAACTCGGTGCTGTTTCGCTGTATATGACTAATAACCGCTTGTGGATGTATGAAGCAGTCTCTCATTCCCTCCAGAGAAATCACACTATTCACTGTAGCCCATGTTGTCTTATGAATGTCCACCAGCATACTCGCAAGCTGGAACAAGTCCTAATCCAATGTGCCACGCAGGGGAAGCAGATATGCCATCTGGGGCAGTAGACAGTACTACAGTATGTTTCCACGCATATATCGACACAGGTTTCTAATTATACTTAGCAGGAGTTATAATAGGGGGGAATGCCAAACAATACTGAACGAGTGAAATAATAGAATACTCATGGTCTCTTAATTCGATTTCAACCATACTTGGTACATATATAACTTGCTGTCCAGAAGAAATCGCTATGGGTATAAGAACCATCTACCAATCAAAGAGATGGTGAAAAAGCAGTTTAGCTCACGACGTGCTAATACCCATAATTCAGTCACCCAGTATTTAAGAATGAGAGCACTTTGTGATTAGTAACCAACGTTACACGCAATTTTAAACCTCAACGAAATTTTTTCTCGCTGACGACCCCCGCAAAATGCTGAAGGGAAAAAGTTTATCGCTTACTACATTTTCTCTGTTCCTGCAGTAAAATGCCACATGAAGCATGACGTTCTAATTTATTTCTTCCTTACTGCTAATAGTATAGGCGATAAATTTCGCAGGCAGCATTCACGTGTAATTCTGAATATACCAGCAAAATTATATCACTGTGCAACAAATAGTTCAGATGATATGACGTCATAAACGCCGACCTGTGGGACAAACTGCCACATCAAGCAAGACTTTGAAATTTATTACTTCGTTGCTAATAACTTTATTCGCAACACATGCCTCTGAATGCATTTAGAAAAATATGTAATTCCGCGGCACACAATTCAAGACATATAACATCATAAACACTGAGGCGCGTGAAAAAGTACGGCAGGATGTATGACGTTTTAATTTGTTACTTCTTTAGTACTAAATATTCGCAACACATTCCGCAGACAGACAGTATCCGCATATGAAGCCTGATGTGCTTACAAAACCATATCACTGTACAGGACACGTAACGACGTCATAAACATTACTCTGCGTAAAAATGAAACTGAAGGGCCATATTATCTGAAACTACATGTGAAACGTGTGTACAAATGCGTGTGGAGCATGTTAAATATATGTGAAACATATTTGACATGAGCGTACACTGGAAAAGCCACAGGTAAAAAGCACATCCAAAGCGCCTGGAACGATTTCAGTCATATTTGGTACACATATCAGTTAAGATCTCGAATCAAATACTGTGGGGGTAAGAACTTCCAGCCTGCTATTGAAATGTAAGTCATAACATGTAGAGAGGGGAGGGGGCAGATGGACATGGAGCAACAGAGAAGCGCGAGATGGGCACAGACAGGATAGTGGAGAAGGTGAACAGAGATAGGGGAATGGGAAAATGGGCAGAGAGAATGAGATGCGCAGAGAAAGGAAACAAGAAGAGATGGATATAAACAGGGCGAAAAACGCAGAGAGAGAGGGAGAGGGAGAGAGGAGGAGGAAGAAATGGGCAAAGTACGGGAAGACGAGGGGATGAATAGGGAGAAGAGGTAGCAGCAGATGGACACAGTGAGTGGGAGGAGAAACTGAACAGGGTGGGTTGAAAGATGAGGTAGGTAGAGAGGGGAAGGGAGGAGACAGACTAATAGAAGATTGAAATAAGTACATACATGGGAAATGCTGGGAACTCACGTAGTATATTTCATGGTTTCTCAACAAAACATTAAAATAACAAAAACATAAAAAGTTTGAATGTCTTGTGAAACAATTTTTCTAAGAGGAAGAAAGGAAACATTTTGGACAAACATTTGACACTCCGCATTAGTTGTACACGATTTCCAACATGTTTCAAAAGGTTGTCAAATGTTTCTCTGAACTATCGTATCTCTCACATTTGACAATTTTTCCTTCAACACTTGTTCTTATTATATCATCTGCAAGTTCTTCTGCCGCAGGAAGCAAGGGATAGGATGTTGTTATGAGTGGCCTGTATCCTCTTTCTACAACACAAATGCACATGCGGATTAATACGGTTCTTTATTTACAAGAACTGCCGACATTTACTTAATTGGAATAGAGCCAATGTTTTGTGGTACAAGCTCACCAATGACAGTTCTGTTGCAGACTGATGTAATGTCACAACGGCAATGTTCCAATTACAAACTTTACTTTCTCTCTGCTAGTAAAGTACAATTGTGGCTGAGACAAACCACTCCCGCCATAATCTGGTCTCCTATGTACTGTCGTAGCCTGTGATGAACTATACCAACTCAGTGAGTAAACAGAGACGCCGAACTGGATGACTGAGTGAGGCCCTTCGGTCGGCAGCGGAAGCCCAAATACATGCTTTGGAGAGAGCGTTGGCGACGTGTTGCTCGTGTGCGTGTGTGTGTGTGTGTGTGCGTGTGTGTGTCTGGCCTCTGTCGTGTAGTCGCTCTTGATCCAGCGCCTGCTAATCGATGTTCGCACTTCATCTTTGCCGACCGATTCGCTGGAGCTTACGCCTGCACATTCCTCCTCCACCCCCCTCCACCCAAAGTGCCGCACCATTGCTTGTAGGGAGGATGCGAACGACAAAGGGGGGGGGGGGGGGGGTGGTAGGAGGTGGGATGGAGGACGCTGGACGTTGAGATAAGCCAGGATCCGTGACTGTGGATTACGCCGTAGTCCCGACTGTACCCCGCCATCGGCTTTAGAGGCAACAGGAACATCCTCCGGTAAACTGCTGCCGGGGCACTCGTCCAGGCCTGAGGGCGTGTCCTGGGGCGATGACGGCGACGGTGACGACGGGTCCAAGTCCATCGGGTCGGTGTGCGGGGACGGTGGGGGGGAGGGGGGGGGCGCATCTTCTACCCTCCTGTGGTGCCACCAGGGCTGCGAAGGCCTCCCGGTCCCGTGAGGCAGCGAATCTGGGGGAAGAAAAGCAGCAGAACCACGGGGGAAATGACGCGCACGGATTTAGTTCTGGTGGCGGGGAGGGGCTGGAAAACATTAGGCTGTGCATCATTGTCTTTCGAAGTAACATGCGCTGCAAAGATATCGGCTTTTCCCATTCCTTCTGAAAATAGGTCAGGAAATTCTGTAAGCAAGCTGGCTACACTGTTTTCTGGTTCAAAAGCTCACACAAAAACTAATACCAAACGAATCAAAGGCTTCTAAACCGAACATGTTCTCACTGTCTCTTGATTTCAACGCATTAAAATTCACTGCCCGAGTGTAAGATTTGTAAGTGGCAGGCAAACTACATTGTCCAAGCAATGGAACTGCCTGTCCGTTGTAAGCAGTGCTTGTTAGATTTAGAAAGGCACGATTAAGCAAACTTACTGAGTCCGCTTTCTCTAGCTAAAAGTTCACACGATGGCCAACAATTCGCAATGACACAAATAGCACTAGGGCCAGAAGGAGGCACAACCTTAATGTTACTTTTGTCAGAACCTGTTGTAGGTTTTGAAAACACAGCGTTCTTTGTATGTGCACGAGCCTGTTTTTCTAGGAGTGGACAAAATTGGCGTTTTTGTGTCGTTGCAAACAAATTGCTTGTACATGGCCTTCTTTCACACGGGTGTAACACGTTGCGTTACGTGATGGGCAGTCCTGTCTTTTATGGCGAGCAAAACACGTGGGGCAAGACTTCACTAAATTCACAGTCCTCATGTGTCTACGTGCCTGTCCGCGAGGCTGCCTCATATGTCTACGTGCCTGTCCGTGAGGCTGCCTCATATGTCTACGTGCCTGTCCGCGAGGCTGCCTCATATGTCTACGTGCCTGTCCGCGAGGCTGCCTCATATGTCTACGTGCCTGTCCGCGAGGCTGCCTCATATGTCTACGTGCCTGTCCGCGAGGCTGCCTCATATGTCTACGTGCCTGTCCGTGAGGCTGCCTCATATGTCTACGTGCCTGTCCGCGAGGCTGCCTCATATGTCTACGTGCCTGTCCGCGAGGCTGCCTCATATGTCTACGTGCCTGTCCGCGAGGCTGCCTCATATGTCTACGTGCCTGTCCGTGAGGCTGCCTCATATGTCTACGTGCCTGTCCGCGAGGCTGCCTCATATGTCTACGTGCCTGTCCGCGAGGCTGCCTCATATGTCTGGCTGTGTACGCGCTCGTTGTTGGGGCTGCTTGAGGCGGTCGCGAGCATTTCGCGATTGGACCGGTCGCTCCCTGGTCAGACTTATCGGCCGCTATGACACCCGAATCATAATGCTCTAAGATTTGCAATACTTGGGAAAGTGATGGAGTAAGATTTGCCGACGTATTCTACTATCTGGATCATTGAATGTTATTGCATCACGTATCATTAAATCAGTGAAAAACTTGCCGCTATTACACTTAAATTTACACTTCTTAATCGTGCCCGCTAATAGTGTGTACCACTGGCGGTACGTCTGTTCCGGCTTTTAATGCAAGCGAAAGATCTGGTATGTAGCTGCTGATACTTGGATTTCCTGGTCATAGTATCGAGTTAACCCGCGATCACTCGCGCTTGAGAACGCATCTAACATTCATGATTCTGGAGAAATATTTCAATATATTTGATCTAGCAATGCATTGTTAAACATATCTACCTCAAATCGACTTGTCTTTCGTAGATCAAATCACACTGAAAGCATGCTTAGCTTTGATTGAGTAAGTGCGCATTGTTACATTTTTCCCTCACACGCGAGTTATTATGGAAAAATGTCTACTGTGAAGACATTATGTGTACATTAAGCCAAAACTCTGCTTTACGTAGCAATTGTTATTACTGTGATTTCATTTTCATTGACTACAGGCCTATTTCGGCAACGACCTTGCCGCAGTGGATACACCGGGCAGCCACCGTGCGCTGTTGCCATTTTTCGGGGTGCACTCAGCCTCGTGATGCCAATTGAGGAGCCACTCGACTGAATAGTAGCGGCTTCGGTCAAGAATACAATCATAACGGCCGGGAGAGCGGTGTGCAGACCCCACGGCCAACTTATCCGCATCTCCCTCTGAGGATGACAAGGCAGTCGGATGGTCCCGGTAGGCCACTCGTGACCTGAAGACGAACTGCTTTTTTTTATAGGACTACTCCGGCTCAAAGGCCATTTTCAAGCACTCTGAACATATAGTACGGTATTTAGATCATATAAACGTGAGTTTTCGTAATAAATAATTATTTTGTACATTTCATTCAAAAATGGTTGAAATTGCTTTGGGCACTATGGGCTGAGGTCATCAGTCCCCTACAACTTGGAACTACTTAAACCTAACTAATCTAAGGACATCAAACACATCCATGCCCGAGGTAGGATTCGAAACTGTGGTCGCGCGGTTTCACACTGAAGCGCCTAGAACAGCTCGGTGTACATTTAGCGTAATACTTACTTCCACATTACGTCGTTGACACTCTTGCTGTCGGATATCTTGCTTGGTTCGCCTTTAAGCAAAGTACAGGCGAAATTATAAATTACTCGCTAAGTTATGTCTCAGCAGTGGAATTATTTTTGTTGGCCAGTATCATTAAGGTCTTATTAAAGGTTTGTAAGTTTGACAGCTTCGACTTATGTCAGCGATGTTACATTGCTACTGGTTTGTTTTTATAAATCGCCGGCCGGTGTGGCCAAGCGGTTTTAGGTGCTTGAGTCCGGAACCGCACGACCGCTGCAATCGCAGGTTCAAATCCAGCCTCGGGCATGGATGTGTGTAATCTACATAGGTTAGTTAGGTTTAAGTAGCTCTAAGTTCTAGGGGACTGATGACCTCAGATGTTGAGTCCCATAGTGCTCAGAGCCATTTTTTGTTATAAATCTGTGGATTTGTGTGATAGCAAAATCTTTGCAGCTGTATATTGGTGTTCGTTTTTTGAAATGATCCGTGGTCAATAATATCAATAAAATTATCAAAACAGTTTTTATGTTTTAAATATCTTCGTTCTATATATTTGAGGGTGTGTATATAGATGTGTATCTATTCCAGGATATTCAATATTGAAACTTTCAGTGTTATGTGGAGAATTTGCATCGAATTTTCAATCTGGTCTATGTCGTGATTTTCAGTTTTTACATCGTTCAATAATGTAGATGGGTTTGTGTCACTGTTTCTGGTATATTCACGATATCTAGTTTGGAAATGTGTGGCTGTTTGGCCTATATAGAATTTTCTGCAGTCATTACAATTAATTTTGTACACACCACGGTTTGAATGCACTGGCAGTTTCGTATTTCCGGAGTAACACGAGTGAGTGCGACGAAAATAGATTAACTTAACGATCTTAGCAGACGACAACACGTTCAAAATGTTCCTTCCAAAAAACCATAACGGCCCTGTCTGCCGTGACGTGGAGGTCCGTTGACGACATGTATTAACGCCGCAATTCGAAACGTATTATGGAATGTTCTGATGTGACATGACGTTACGTAATAGGCAATGTGAATCGACCTTATACAGACATCGTCGTCCCGAGAATCACGTGACAATTCCAGGTTAATGATGACAACATGCGCAGAGCGCAAATTTTGTTATTGGAATTTATGTGTGTGAAGTCTTATGGGACTTAACTGCTAAGGTCATCAGTCCCTAAGCTTACACACTACTTAACCTAAATTATCCTAAGGACAAACACACACACACACACACACACACACACACACACACACACACACACACACACACACACCCATGCCCGAGGGAGAACTGGAACCTCCGAAGCGCGAGCCGTGACAAGGCGTCCTGACCTCGCGGCTACCCCGCGCAGAATATTTTTATTGTATGGTATCTCTGCGAAGTGTTATACAACCAAAGATATCCTTCAATATTTTAGAATTTCTCACAATTTAAAGATTGCTTTCCTACAATATATTGATTAAAATTCGACAATAGATACAACTCACTGTGGTCGAGCGGTTCTAGGCGCTTCAGTCCGGAACCGCGCTGCTGCTAGGCTCGCAGGTTCGAATCCTGCCTTGGGCATGGATGTGTGTGATGTCCTTAGGTTAGTTAGGTTTAAGTAGTCCTAAGTCTTGACAGTCCTGACAAAGCTCTACAATCTGGTGAGCAAGATTTATGAGACAGGCGCAATACCTCAGACTTCAAGAAGAATATAATAATTCCAATTCCAAAGAAAGCAAGTGTTCACAGATGTGAAAATTACCGAACTATCAGTTTAATAAGTCACAGCTGCAAAATACTAACGCGAATTCTTTACAGACCAATGGAAAAACTGATAGAAGCACACCTTGGGGAAGATCAGTTTGGATTCCCTAGAAATGTTATAACACGTGTGGCAATACTGACCGTACTTATCGTAGAAGAAAGAATAAGGAAAGGCAAACCTACGTTTCTAGCATTTGTAGACTTAGAGAAAGCTTTTGACAATGCTGTTTGGAATACTCCCTTTCAAATTCAGAAGGTGACAGGGGTACAATACAGGGAGCGAAAGGCTATTTATAATTTGTACAGAAAGCAGATGGTAGTTATTAGTCGAGTTGTATGAAAGGGAAGCAGTGGTTGGGAAGGGAGTAAGGCAGGGTTGTAGCCTATCCCCGATGTTATTCACTCTGTATATTGAGCAAGCAGTGAAGGAAACAAAAGAAAAATTTGGAGTAGGTATTAAAATCCATAGAGAAGAAATAAAAACTTTTAGGTTTGCCGGTGACATTGTAATTGTGTCAGAGACAGCAAAGGACTTGAACCGAATGACAGTGTCTTGCAAGGAGAGTATAAGATGAACATCAACAAAAGCGAAATGAGGATAATGGAATGTAGTCGAATTAAGTCGGGTGATGCTGAGGGAATTAGATTAGGAAATGAGACACTTAAAGTAGTAAAGGAGTTTTGCTATTTGGGGAGCATAATAACTGATGGTGGTCGAAGTAGAGAGGATATAAAATGTAGACTGGCAATGGCAAGGAAAGTGTTTCAGAAGAAGAAAAATTTGTTAACATCGAATATAAATTTTTGTGTCAGGAAGTCATTTCTGAAAGTATTTGTATGGAGTGTAGCCATGTATGGAAGTGAAACATGGACTATAAATAGTTTAGACAAGATGAGGATAGAAGCTTTCGAAATGTAGTGCTACAGAAGAATGCTGAAGATTAGATGTGTAGATCACATAACTAATGAGGAGGTATTGAATAGAATTGGGGAGAAGAGGAGCTCGTGGCAGAACTTGACTAGACGAAGGGATCGGTTGGTAGGACATGCTCTGAGACATCGAGGGATCACCAATTTAGTATTGGAGGACAGGGTGGAGGGTAAAAATCGTAGAGGGAGACCAAGAGATGGATACACTAAGCAGATTCAGAAGGATGTGTGCTGCAGTAGGTATTGGGAGATGAAGAAGCTTGGTCAGGACAGAGTAGCATGGAGAGCTGCATCAAACCAGTCTCAGGACTGAGGACAACAACAACAACAACAACAGCAACAACAACAGCAACAACAAGTTTTGGCAGCACCTACTCCAGAATCCACAATACACCAGGCTCGCTATCATTCAGTGCGTGCGGCAGCCCCATAAACAAATCGCATTCGCAACTTACGGCAACGCTACTCCAGAGAGAGCGAGTGATCGCCTTTCCTCGTGACTCTGAGTACCGACTGACTGACCACTTCCGAGTCGCCACTGTGGCCAGATAAACACTTCCTTAACTAGATACAGCAGACTGTGTGACTTATGACCTCAGATGTTAAGTCCGATAGTGCTTAGTGCCATTTGAACCATAGATACAACTGAAATAAACATGTTCCTGTTCACATCAGATAGTATGCACAGCCCCTTGGTTCAGCTCGGAGGTCAGTGCTCAACACCTGCACGTCTATTCGACAGTAAACATCTCCGCAGTCATCGTTCCATCGTCCGTGGTTCGCCACAGTTGCCTCAGCACCTGTTTAGGACAGCGCCATTTTGCCATGCACGTGATACTTCAACCTCGGCGGCAAGCGAGCAGTTTAAAAAGTTAGCTTTTTCGGAAAGGACTCCACTCTTCACCCGGAAGCCGATGATAAAGCCCTTTTGAACGTCAGAAACATCGCTTCGTTTCCGCATTACGACAACGACTGCACTCTCTGGCGCGTCGCCTCACACTTTTGTACACTATCCACTGCCAGTACTGCGGCGTGCCGTCTGTGAATGGTTATTGCACGTGAACATCGAAACTTATCAAACACAATATTAGACCTGTCTATCTACTACCTTCATCTTCCCTAAAACAAAATAGAACGTCATCTAACAGATCCCCAGTTATCCATACTATTCTCCTGTACATTATTTTTCTCAGCAGCTTGGATGTATGGGTTGTTAAGCTGACTGTGCGTTAATTGTCGCACTTCTCTACCCTTCCTACCTTCGGAATTATGTGGATAATATTCATCCGAAATTCTGATGTTATGTTGCCTTTCTCGTAGGCTCTAAACACCAGTTTGAATAGTAGTTTGGTTGCCACCTCACAATGAATTTAGAAAGAAGAATGAAATGTTGTCTACCATTCTAGTCTTCCAGACTCGGTAATACTAGGCTCCATATGTCTCCTCATAGAGACGTCCATAACAGTCTTTTTACATGTCCACTCTCTCTCCCGCGTTCCACAGCGGAATTACCATTGCACTCTTAACGTTTCCAATTTTTTCTTCTAATTTTAACGAACCTTGTTTTGACTACTCCATATGCTGTGTCAGTCCTCCAGACGATCATTTTCTTCTTGACATTTTCACTTTTTTGCTGTAGTCATTTCGCCATGGCTGCCCTGCAATTTCTACTCATTTCATACCTGGTGCACCTGCCTAATGTCGTGTAGGGCCTCCGCGAGCACGCAGAAGTTCCGCAACACGACGTAGCACTGACTCCACTAATGTCTGAAGCAGTTCTGGATGAATCCTGCACGGCTGTCCATAAATCTGTAGGAGTACGAGGGGGTGGAGATCTCTTCTGAACGGTACTTTGCAAGGCATCCCTGATACGCTCTACAATTTTGATTTCTGAGGGGTCAGTGGAAGATTTTAAACTCATAAGAGTGTTCCTGGAGCCACTCTTTAACAACTGTAGTTTTGTAGGGTGTCTCATTGTCCTGCTGGAATTGCCCAAGTCCATCATAATTCACAATGGACATAAATGAATGCAAGTGATCATACAGAATGCTTACGTACGTGACACCCGTCAGCGTCGTATCTAGACGTATCAGGAGTCCCATACCACTCCAACTGTTCACGCCCCAACCCATTACAGAGCCTCCACCAGGGTCCATCGATTAATGAGGTTATCTCCATACCCGTACACCTCCATCCGCTCGATACAAATTGAAACTAGACAGGTCCAGGCGAGGCGTAAAGCTTTGTGTCGTGCAATCATCAAGGGTAAATGGGTGGGCCTTCGGTTCAGAAACCCTGCATCAGTGATTTTTCGTTAAATGGTTCGCAAGCTTATAGTTGTTGATGGCCCAACATTCAAATCTGCAGCAATTTTCGGAAGGGTTGCACTTCTGCCACGTTAAGCGATTCGCTTAAGTTGTCGGTGGTCCCGTTCTTGTAGGAACGTTTTCCAGCCGCAGCGATGTCGGAGCTTTGATGTTCTATCGTATTCCTTATATTCACGGTACACTCGCGAATTTATCGTAAGGAAAAATCCCCACTTCATCCATACCTCGGAGATGCTGTGTCCCATCGATCGTGCGTCGAATCTAACAGCACGTCCGAACTCACATAAATCTTGATAAACTGTCCATTTAGAAGCAGTAACCGACGTAACTACTGCGCCAGTCACTTGTTGTCTTATTTACGTGTCGCTGACCGCATCGCCGTATTCTATCTGTTTGCACATCTCTACATTTGAATAAGCATGCCAGTACCTTTTTATTTCGCACTTTAATGTGTATTGCTGTATTCCTGTCTTCCCCTGATCACTTTTGTACTTCGTTCTTTAGCCGATCAATTGAGTTCTTTTATTACCAATGGCTTCTTCACAGTTTCCTTCCTTGTATCTATGTTTGTCTGTGCATCATTTCCAACTGCCATTTTTAAAGATATAGAGTCCTTTTCACAATTCCTTAGTAGTTTATTACCCCACTTACTTCATTACTGATTCTTCCGGACGAATCTCGTAAACTTCGCTCTGCTCCTCATCATTACTAAATTATGCTCTTAATCTATATCTGCACTTGGGTGTGTCCTACAATCCAGTATCTAATTTCGGAATCACTCTCTGATGTAATCCAGCTGGAATCTTCTCGTATCTCCGGATTTTTTCCGATTACACCTCCTTCTTTTGTGATTCTTGATTTCCTATAACGATCTGAAGTTTGTTGCAAACTTAAAAAGTCTTTCTCCTTTGTCGTTCCTACTGCCAAGCCCATATCCTCTCGAAACATTTCCTACTATTCCTTACCCTACAACAACGTTCGGTTCCCCTTGATTATTATATTTTCATCTCCCTTTAAGTACTGAATGACCCGCTCAACATCCTCATATACTTTTCCTATATCTTCATCTTCTGCTTGCGACGTCTGCATGTTTACCGGAACCATCGATGCAGGAGTTCATTTTCTGTCGAATCTGGTAAGAATAACTGTTCATAGTAGCTCATTCTCTGCCCTACTTCTCTAGTCATAACAGTCCTACTACCGTTATGCCATTTTCTGCTTCAACTGATGTTACCATACATTCGTACAAGCAGAAATCATTATCTTGTTTCCATGTCACTTCACTGACTCCCAGTACATCTAAACTGAGCTTTTCGAACCTTTCACTCGGTGACACCACTCACACGTTGATGAATGTATAAAGATTATCGATTACCACATTTGCGCTCTTGAAACAGTAAAACATTAACATCTACCTTGACCTTTTAATTTATTACTTCTATACTACCAGCGCTGTTCCTTACACATATCCACATGTATCCTATACCTACCCTGTAAAATTATTTCATTGTACGACACGTACTTCCGGGGACATGCTGTCATAAAAATCAAGGTACGCGAGCAACGAGCTTTTCTTATATATCGGAGCGCAAATTACCAACAATATACTCATCCAGTGTTTAATAACGAGAGCAGTTTTCATCGTGAGAGTCCGATTATTTAAAGCATCATGGTCGGGGCTTGGGGGAGGGGATAAGTGTTACTGATTAACGTCTGTTCCCCTTAATGATTTATGCCAAAAGTTTTATCCCCTGGTTTTGTTGCATCTGCGACGTTGTAGTTCAGCAGCAGTGGTGATAAGAAAACGTTTTTATGATCACGGTTCTTAACCTATTACATTATTTCGATGACAAACAGCCAGATAATCACTGCCTAAGGCGTCTGAAAAAAGAATTCCACAGGTATAGAACGGGAATGTTTCAAACGACCGCACGAAGTCACTGTTATGCTCGAGATCAGGAAACCAAGAGAGAGCAGTCTTCTCGACCTCCCAGAAGAGCGCTGCACAACGCCGTGGGATCAACACATGCCGATTTGATGTTCAGAATTCCTGCATGTGCAGTGTTGCTTGCGAGCAGAGAGGCCTTCGCCGCTAGTCTTACGCTGTGACGTCCTCGGTGCATAGCTGGCAAGAAAAGGAAAATCAAATCAATGATAGGACGCAAGTTTATCCGGTTTGCCTTGCATTACCTTTCGTCGGTGGAATGTTGACATTCTGGTAGCCAGTTGACGTAGATGGAAAATAGTAAGCTAGGTGATGCCTGACCGTGTAATTGCTGCCGTTAATGTGAAGAGTCAGCTTTGCATGAAAGTAGCAACGACAATGCGCTTTCGTAGGAAAATAAAGACTGCAAACTCGAATTATGTACGTAGTAGTTGGAATACGATGGCGTGCGAATCGGGAGCCATCGTTGCTCCAACAAACCGACCACTTCCAACCAACTTAACAGGCTCCAAAATACGTAAAGCAGTTTATATTAGTGTAGCAGCGCTTTACATCTCTACTAACTGAAAACCTTATAATCTTTGAGTATCTCATTGTTCTTGCCTCATAAAATTACGTCATCAAAATACATAGGACAATCTGATGTTCAAGCTCGAAGGAGAGAGAGCAAGACAGGAGTGAGCTGCACATCATTTTCAGTTTTAAAACAATGGGGTATCGAAATACCGATCGACAGTACAATATGCATCAGAGGTAAACTCTCGATAGCTTTAAAATCTTCGACACTCATTCATAATGACGTGCTACAACGTGTCATGCCAAAGCTGCACCATGGTACCTTTCACCCGAATGAGGAGAATTTTCTCTTGTTCCAGGCCACAGATTAAAACAGTAAAATACAAAATTCTATGCAGGCGTCTTGTATTTAACATCTTATACACACTGCCATCGCTATCGATTACGACCTAAGTTAGTAATATGAGCGAGTGGGCTCCCGATAACACTGCTCCGTGTTATCTCCGATGCCGCATAATTTTCTCCATTTCTAATGGAATAGCAGGATCTGGAATGGGCCTATTTGCAGCACCACAGTAAAACATAGTAATTCAAAAAAAAGAAAGAAAAGGTGCACCAACCTGGCGTCTTCCAGTATCGTTGACGTTCCAGCACAAAGGAAGCACGTACAGCAATGCTCAAAAGTATCCTAACGACCTGAATTGCATGGCGCCTGATTCGCATGCAACCAACATAACGCAGCTGTCTAGCAGGTCCCCTAATGGCTCCTCGGTACAGTCGTTTGACTATTGACAATGGTTCCAACACGTCGCCACTATAAAACACTGCTCTGTATCGCAATAACTCAAGATGTAAAGTACTACTGCGACACTAAAAATATCAGGGAACACCTTATCACAGGTAAGACTGTCCTTAAGGCTTGTAAGCTCACATTTATTACAGTAAATGACATACCTGAAATGTTACCACTCTCGTTATTACGTCAGATAGGTAATGCACGTAGTAAGTTCGTCGTATTCATGATTTCCTCTTCAAAGTAACATACCGTATTTAGTATTTAACACAAAATGACATTAAAAATTTAAGTTATTCACGAGCAGCTAGTTGAGAATATGTATGAACTTCAAATAAAACGACGAACCATCTGATCTGCATATGGATTCAAACTCAGGTCATGCAGACTATACAAAGATTTCGTGACTGACGGAAACTAACAGTCATTCCTCATTAGGCATACAGAGAGTGATATAACCTGATTTTAGACAGTATCAGTTAGCAAATACCAACTTTAAATTACATAACGCAGACATTTTTAACTGACACGAATTCCTACGCAGCACGTATTGTCCCTGTTAACGAACTACGAGAGATGTTAAATATTGCTTCTTAACAAGTAACTTATTTGGAATACCGTGAGGTAAAGCCATGTGTTGGACAGGGATTCGAACCCACAACCTAATAGCATAGATATCAAAGCACAATCAACTGTGACATTTCGGATTTTCTCGGCAGTAGCTAGATGTTTTGATTGAAATGACGAGACGATACATTAATTTTTTCCTTCCCAGGTCTCCAACCCGGCACCTATCGCTGTTATAATCTGGAGACAATTAACGTTAAATATGGGTTTGTTGCACTAGCAGCGAGATGTGAGTATGTTTGAACTGGAAATAATATGACGAAGAGTTCAGTGCTGACTGGGAATAGGGCTCCACGTATATCGTTGTTGACTACACACAAAGAGACGTCAGCTACCGAATTTTTTCCACCAGCAGCTCGGAATAACATCTTGAACTTAAAGTGATCTCGCAAACAGTTCTGTGTCTCACTGTGAGTCAAAAGCGTCAAATATCGTTTAGGTTGACAACAGATGAAAATACATTAAAAATCGAAATTATTATCCACCAGCAGATAGGTGTTCTCATACCAGAGCTTGATAATACATAATGAAATCTTTAGTGCCGGGGCAGGATTCGAACCCATTCACGCGCAGTATGTGGAGACGTTGAGGAATCTGAAGTTTTGAACAAACAACAAACGGTAGCCCAGCTGTATTGTCACGATGGGATCCAATTCCGCGTTAAGGGCGGTGTCGGTAGCATTCCCAGTTCAGAACCAATTTCATCGACATACAGGAGCTCAGATAAAAGATGGAATAAGTGTCCTGTGAGCCCACATAGTGTTTGTTTCGTCACTAGAAATAAATAACTAGTATATGAAAGATTACTGGTGATATAGTTTCTACATGCCGCCACTCCAGACTTTATTGTGGCCCAACCTAACGTCTACTTGGTAGAGAAGGAATATCATTTTTAATGTGAATTTCAGACCGCAATGCCATTATATCTTCTTCTCTGTGTGTAGCCAGAAGAGAATGGAATCTCTCTCTCTCTATATAAAATCATTGACCGAAGTTGAAATCGAACCCAGACCATAAATATAAGAACCTATTATCAGCACCACATACGAACAAATCCTCTTCCCAGGGGTCTCATTTTTCTATCATAACACCGTTGTACCACACTGGCTGAGAATTCTGACACACAAGCTCCCTGTATTAATTTTCAGCATGTTCAGTAAATTAATTTACTTGGTTGACCGAATCACCATGAACTAGCTGTCTCGGCCACCCAGTGCATGCATTCATATTTATTTTGTAATCACCGAAATAAAATCACGTAACTGCCACCAACACAGAACTTCCAACAGTGTAGGATACAGAAATTAAAATAGGAAGTTTTCCTTGCCACTTGAGCTACTCTATTGCACTAGCGGTTTGTTGAAAACGTCGTGCAGTGCGTAAGAAAAGGTATAACTATTTGCCTCTCATAAGTATTGACCTGGCGATATGCATTATTCCACAGCGCTGTGGAATGCAGAAGTTCTGGAGGAATTGTTCTTGACGTCTGGAGCTGTTATAGCTTTGTCTCAGCTAGTTGCATAATGGTAATTATTGTGCGTGGTAGATAAGATGTCGCAAGTTCGAGTACATTCATTGCTACATTTTTTTTATACGCAATTCTGCTGTCTGCTTAAAATTATCAATCTAATAGAACTTGTAACATAATTTCCCTCACTTCTCAACCCAAAATAGTCGTATGTGGAAAAAGGACTAACTTCTGCTACATTTTGTTCATTTCAGGTTTAATAGACAGCCAGACAGCAAATGCACATCGAAACTTTTGTATTATCTATGCTTAGAGAGCATCGTTCCAAAATACGTCGGAAAAGTATTCTCTACATTATCTATCGTCTGGTAGTGGCATTTTATTCTTCTTCAAACCTTGTTTGACAGCTTTAACTCAGAGCAAGTTTTCTGCGTGCATGTAATCAATAAACTGCATGTGCATTTTCAGACTGTTATAGATGACATCAGAGAATTCGCATATATCGTTGATGATTAATTTCTCTCTCATGTTTACTATTGTTTTAACAATATTAAAGGAAACCGTACGGAAATCGTGAACAGTATTATAAAAAATGAAATAAAACCACCCACGATAACCTCACGACGAAAGGCTGTTTTAATAAAACTGAGTACCTTTAGACAAGTGTGCCTCTATCGTCACGAATTGGTAAAATACTACTCAGATTTTGATTGGGTCTGTGTTTAATTGGTATTTTGTACATACTCAAGAGGTATGCTAATGTGGCATTTCATAAATAAAGTTTTGTATTCCTAGAAACCCAAAATTTGCTTATCAGCAGCGGAAAGAGGCGTTACCTGTTGTGCAGCATTGTAAGTTTTTCACCATTGCACTATGAGCTGAAAGTATTTTATTACGATTTCCTTATCAATGTTTGATCTGACTGCTTCTAGCTCTTTCGCAGAAGGGATAAAAACGCTACACTCAGTGAGACTGGAATTGCGAACCAGACGCCTTTTCGCGGGTCAGCACGTTACCACAGAGCTGGTGAAGAAGGAGGGGTCTTAGCTTTCTCTTACGAGACCAATAGTGGCTAGAACTCGTAAATCGCTGTTTGAAGGACATAATTAGTTGCGGTTTCCACGTGCAACGACTTTCCTGGGCTGAAAACCGTAAATTTACAATCTTTTGTTACATCTCAACGATAATAACTCAGATTATTCAATGGAAATGACAGGTAAAATCAAGTGAATTTTGAGGCTAAATTCCGTGCACACCAGGAAGTAACTCGTCGATCACAGAGTTGCCATACATACGCTGCCTTGTTGCCAAATCTCAGGAAGAAGACGAACCGATGTGATTTTACAGCAGGCTGGGAAGTGACTATAGCTGGTGTCTCCAAGTCGCGGCTGCTACGGCCTGGAATACTTAATACGTCTGATTCACATTTCTGTAACTAGGTTTAGGGACTTGAGCGTAGTTACTAATAATACGCAAAACTGACTGCAAACTAAGCATCATAAATCAGTACCTCTCATAGTTGTTTTTACATTTCTCAAAACTAAGAAATTCATTCTCAGTCGTTTTCGTGCCTCGCCAATAGTCGAGCACAACAAACAAATAAAAACAAGAATGTGTGTGTGTTTGTGTGTGTGTGTGTGTGTGTGTGTGTGTGTGTGTGTGTGTGTGTGTGTGTGTGTTGCCAAAATGCAAAGAGATTTTATTGCCTTCCGATGTACGTCGCTGTCAGTTCTTCCATATGATTTGGTCGACATGGCCTGTTTCTAGTTGTGTATGACAGACAATGTTTTAGAAAATCGGTTGTTTTCCTTTGCAATAAACAGAAAGATTTTCATTCTAAGCTATCCAAGTACAAAATTTTTCCAATATTAGTTCAAATTTAATATTCGCTTCTATAATGTAGGCAAATATTTCACAGTTGCAAATCTCGCATCCGACTCATCGACCTTACACATAGTCGCTAACCATAAATTCTAGCTCAGAGTGACACCAGTTCAAGTAGCCCAATGTAGCTAAGACTGTTTGCCAGTGATCTTTCTCACCGTGATATACGCAATTCACTCATTGGGCTCCATAAGTACATGTAACAGTAATTTCTGTGTGTATGGAATGCATATGGATTAGAAGTTAGTGGTGCTGTCTCTTCCACTTCTGTATACAATATGCCTGACCTAAAGAGGCCCTTTGTCCTTACAGGCCCTGGGCAGTGCAAAATCGTACTGACAACAGTAATGTGCTCATACTGACAACCTGACTGTTCGTTTTACCTGATTTTGTAACCATTTAAATAAAACAACATGACCTTTCGGTGGGAGACATTTCGTCCCTCTTTTCCTTGTGTGAAATTTGTCAGTAAGAGTTTTGCCTTCCAGCCACCGAAATGCTGCAGAGTACGGCCGGTAAACGATTCACAAACCACGATTTAGTGCCGTTAAGACGATTTCTTTAAACATTGTCGTAGCTGAAGGAATTTAGTTTCGTCCTATATCATCTCAAGCAGCAATGTTCACAGACATCTCAAATAGGAAAAAGCTCATTATACAGGTACGAAGGTTGTAAAACAAACTTCCCACAGTTTGTGTCAGGTTGATCTTTTCGTCTGATAGCACTGCTTAAGTATTTTGTCTATGAGGTATCACAACTAGTGTTCCTGTAGCTGCGGGTATCATTGGTTGAAAACGAGTTTAACACCAGTGGGTACCGTAGTGTTAAATATTCAAAATGATTATCAACCTATTTCTGAGTTCATCCGCAAACTGAGGCGAATTTATAATATTGAAGCTGGACTGTGTATCCTTGTCTTCTTTGAGTGGGAATTGGAATGCATTTACACATACGAATACAATACTATGAATACTTCGAACGCTATAGTTAACGTTGCTCTCATAAACTACTTTTGTTTTTTTTAATTCTTCTGGGTCTTCCGCTTGCAATATGTGTCGTAGATTCAGTCTTACAGCAATAGTTTGACCGCCGAGTCGTTCACATAAGGTGGGCAATACAGTTGTGCTCCTCTCAGAATCCTATGTCCGGCAATATGCTCGTTTAGGCAACATTGTAGAAATCGGTACATCGTAGAGGAAGTCTTGACTTCAGTCTTAGTACTTTATTCTTGACTACGACCGTAGTCTTGAGGTAAAAGACGAGACTAACTAATACGATTACTGGTAACTAAAAGCACACGTCGACAATGTTTTTATCGCCACTTTCCTCTCGGTGATGAAGCTATGAGTGTAATTCAAGAGAATCTACAATAGATTTCGCTTTCTGTCACACTGGTAATAACAGTTTGGTCCAACAATGTTTTAGCGAGAGATTTCTTTGCCGACCATCTGCCTCTGAACACCGCATGCGTCAGATTTCTCTGGGACCCGTTTACATCCTACCGGCGGGGGCTGAGACACTACATAGTCTCGCCTTTTGCTGACAACGTCTGCTCCACTCCGCACTCTTGACCATGTAAAATGCTTTAATGTTGTTGAATGGTGACGGATAAAATCTGTCTACGATTTGTGTTTCAGTCTTGATAGCAAAGGAGGCACAAAACCGTTTTTATTTGATGATTATTTTATTATACTACAATGCAATACATCAATGTGGCACAGAATTAATTTCATTGTTTCTGATCCAGTGTACTACAATTAAAGCGTCACATTTTGTTCTTTTTCTATCGCGGGAGGTTCCTCAAATAATTTATTATTCTCATGGATTGTTATGTGTTAGTCAAGGCACAGAGAGTAAATGCAATGTAATGTGTTTGGTTTCTTTCTTTGATTCTCTTTTGTAAATGGATGCAAAAGATTGTGTCAATACCTATCAGAACCTGCTCTATAGTTACTCAGGGAAACTGCTTGTTGTGAGGTCTATACCTTAATTAATGGAGAACTCAACGTTGTTCAGAAGTGATATTTAAAATATTCAATTGGATTTAAGGCGACAAAATTGCCCATAATTGCTGTTACCCAGAGAAAAAGGAAGTTGCTAGAGCCGCTGTTAGCAAATGTCTGCAGGGAGTTCCTAATCGCTACTGTGGAAATTTAGAATAGAGACCCTATAGTAATCAAGAGGTTCATTTCCTTCATACTTACAATCCTGGCGTGTGTCTTAAGTAACAACGATATTGAAATTCTTATCGCTGAAGGTCGATCCGAATTTCTTCAGAGGCGCTGGTATTGCGAAGCAGCTTGGCAATCACAAAGCCAAGATCTATGACCGTTAACACAACTTACTGAGTCGAACTACCAAGAGGATTTGATGTGTAAAGGTTTTCTTCCGATTTCGATACATAATTTTTTCTGGAAATTCGCAACTCCATAAAATATATCTGAAAAAAAAAAAATCTCGCACACACTGGCCCTTACCACGGTTAGAACTGACGACTGATAGAGCCGTTCTGACCCGACACACGGGCGGTACCACCGGGCTACAGACACACTGCTGCATCTATGCCACTCTCATCATGGTATTGGTCGCTCAGCCTCATAACGCATCGTGAAAGACAATAAAAGTAGTCACTTGTGTAAAGAATATTATTTCTTTAGGCAAAAAACTGAATTTTCTGTCTCAGTGTCTTAGTTTACACCATTACATAGCACGTGTCATTCAAATGGAAAGGGAAATCAAGTGCATTTAGCGAGTCAATTCAGTACCATACGCGGAAGTGATTGCCGTGTCACAGGGTTGCCTAATGTTTGTGACGATGATGGCAATTCTCAGCTGTGCTAGCTACAGCTCTGTAGCGCCCTCGTGTCATAGGAGGATACGGAGAGGAGGCGCGGGGTTTGGTTAATATGCGTTTTCTCCTAACAGTTGTGTCAAATATTCAGGTGTATAATCTTCCATCACGATTACAGTTTCCTACAAAATAGATACGAATTATACACTTACCTTGTTACATTTCAGTACAATAAAAAGTCTTTGGAAATCACTTATTCCCACCTGTCACAAAAGTAAGGTAACAAACACTTTGCACCTCGAAATCGATTGCTTGTGACGTTTAAATAAATCGTCTTAACGGCAAAAATCTTGGTTTGTGAATCATTTACCGAGCCGTCCTCGACCGCATTTCACTGGGTGGAAGGCAAAAAGCTTACTGAAAAATTTCACTGAAGGAAAAGGGGGACGAAATGTCTCCCACTGGAAGGTCACGTTGCTTTATTTAAATTATTACAAAATCAGCTAAAACGAACAATCAGGTTGTCAGTCTAAGCACATTACAGTTGTCAGTATGATGTTGCACTGCCTAGGGCCTGTAATGATAAAAGCCCCTTTAGGTCAGGCATATTGTATTTAGCAGTGGAAGAGAGAGCACCACTAAATTCTAAAGCGTATGCATTGCATACACACAGAAATTACTGTTGCAGTGTACTTATGGAGCCCAATGAGTGAATTGCTTATTATCCGGCGAGAAAGAGCACTGGCAAACAGTCTTCGCTACATTAGGTTACTTAATCTGGTGTCACTCTGAGCTAGAATTTATGGTCAGCGACTAAGTGTAAGGTCAATGTGAGTCGGCTGCGAGTTTTGTAACTGTGAAATACTTTCCTACATTATAGAAGCGAATATTAAATTTGAACTAATATTGGGAAAATTTTATACTTGGATAGCTTAGAAGGAAAATATTTATGTTTATTGCAATGTAAAACAACTGTTTTTCTAAAATTATTGTCTGTCATACACAACTAGAAACAGGTCATGTCGACCAAATCATATGGAAGAACTGACAGCGACGTATATAGGAAGGCAGTAAGATCTCTTGTTTTTTGGTTTGGCAGTACTCGATTGCCATTTCTATGTGCAAGTTAATGAAGAAAGACAGCGCGTTTTTCTTATCAGGTGACGCCTTCATCAATTACTTTAGTTTTAATGTAATCTACGAGTTATTACTGATGTTTGATATTAACATGAAAAGGATTCAGTAGACAGGGAAAGAACCTGCTCTTGGGAAGCTACTTCTATAATGACCAAAAGGCATCAAATGATCTTCAAGCACAGTGTTCCAGCAGCGGTATGAAGAAAATGATAGTAATAATGACGGTAATAATCGAATTATCCGGTAACTTCACACTTCCCAGTAGATTTTCTCGAACTAAGAAATTTGCTGAATTTGTGAAAATTTCAAAATGGCTGCACATCGAGTCTATGATGCCTAGAAGAGTCTTTACATCCTGCTGACATGAGATAGCATAATCTCCGCTTCAGAAGCTTGCTTCTACTTAACCATTCCATAGACTCGCGTTTTTTCACCGTGACTAATTTTGTAAGCTAAGCACTTCACCTGTTACAGCACACTCCTGGGGCTGGGAAATGTGGCCACAATGGTCTGGCGGAACGAACTATCACAGGTGCAATGCATGGGTTCAGGTATTTACTTTTAAGAGGCACAAACAGATTTACTTTACCTCCGATAACATCAAGAGAAAGACGTTATAATCCAGAATCCGCATTAAACCTCAGTTTCCTTCATTACCAGCTGGGCAGAGCTTGTTTACGTTGGGAAACGACATAGCGCATAGCGGAAGTCATGGTAATCAGAAATACAGTCGCCAGTAAACTAATTACAAGAGAAAATTTTATTTTATATGGTGAACTGATAGCCATTTAAAGGAACAGGACTCTTATTTTACTTGTACTTGATTGAACTAGAGACGTTGAAAAATTTGGTGCTGGACTGTGATTCGAATTGGTATCTCCTCTTTCGAGGATCTGAATCTCTCGGAACAGTATAGTTCAATCATTTTGATCCTTTTCTCAAGACTGCAGTCTTCTGTAGGTCTCCTCCAATGGTAAGTATATGGGTCCGATTCCTGATCCAGTACACAATTATTCATAATTTCATTTCAAGCCCTCTCACGTGCACACCAGTCTGTTAGTGAAAATTAACGTGCATTTTTTATGCCTGTTCATGTGTTGCCAACAATCGCAATAGGTGTCGTTATTTCTGGTCAAATACGCACACATCTTATTATTGGTGAGTAAGCAACTGATACTTAAGCTATATTCGTGGATGCACGGTAGGTGAGCAGTTAGATTGTCGATTGGGCACAAAAGTTTGTATCCTTACTTTAGAGTCAAGCACCTAGCAGCTGGTAAGAAATACCCGATACGTAACATTTGATTTTACTTAGTTAACAATCCGATTACGTGTTGGGTCGTCTCTCCGTCACAGAACTTCACATCACGCACTTTATCTTTAAATGCATGCACACTTTGTTACTTCAGAATAGAGGTGTATCAGACATCTTTCGTGGTTAGTTAACAGGGAGAAAGGGGCTTGATAGAAGTCCCGGTTTATTACAAAAACTGTCGTCTTTTATTTTCAAGTTTAGATTTGGTTACTGGTATTGGCAGAAACTTCGGTAATTCATGACTCTTCATGGCTAGTCATCAATATGATATGATTAGATTACATTCAGTTAGATTAAATCTTGTTTCAAAGATCATGAATACGATATTTCGTAATGATGTGGAACGTATCATTTTAATGAAAGATTTCTTTACATACCATGATTCAATTTCTTTACAATTTTTTACTCTCTCACTCTCTCTCACTCTTTTTGATTTTTATCTCTTTCTCTCTTTCTCTCTCTCTCTCTCTCTCTCTCTCTCTCTCTCTCTCTCTCTCTCTCTCTCTCTCGCTCTGTCACACACACACAAACACACATTCTTTTTTTTTTTATTTATTCGCTGTGCTCGACTATCGGCGAGGCAAGAAAACTTCTGTGAATGAATTTCTTAGTTTTGAGTACACTTACGAAAGAAATACAAAAACAACTATGAGAGTTACTGATCTATGGTGTTAAGTTTGCAGTCAGTTCTGAGTATTATTAGTAACAACGCTCCAGTCCCTAAACCTAGTTACAGAAATGTGAATCAGACGCATTACGTATTCCAGGCCGTAGCAGCCGCGACTTGGAGACACCAGCTATGGTCACTGGCCCAGCCCGCTGTAAGATCACATCGGTTCGTCTTCTTCCTGCTGGTATTGTAACTGATATTTGGCAACAAGGCAATGTATGTTTGGCAACTCTGTGATCGACGAGTTACTTCCTGGTGTGCACGCAATTAAGCCTCAAAGTTCACTTGATTTTACCTGCCATTTCCATTGAATAATCTGATTTATTATCGCTTGAGGTGTAACAAAAGATCGTAAATTTACGGTTTTCAACCCAGGAAATCGCGTGGAAATCACAACTAATCTTGTCCTTCAAATATCGGTTTTCGAGTTCTAGCCACTATGAGACTCGTAAGAGAAAGCTAAGACCCCTCCTTCTTCACCAGCTCTGTGGTAACGTGCTGACCCGCGAAAAGGCGTCTGGTTCGCAATTACAGTCTCACTGAGTGTAGCGTTTTTATCCCTTCTGCGAAAGAGCTACAAGCAGTCAGATCAAACATTGATAAGGAAATCGTAAGAAAATACTTTCAGCTCATAGTGCAATGGTGGAAAACTTACAATGCTGCACAACAGGTAACGCCTCTTTCCGCTGCTGATAAGCAAATTTTGGGTTTCTAGGAATACATAACATTATTTATGAAATGCCACATTTGCATACCTCTTGAGTATGTACAAAATACCAATTAAACACAGATCCAGTCAAAATCTGAGTAGTATTTTACCAATTCGTGACGATAGAGGCACACTTGGAAAGAGCTCAAGTGGAAAGGAACACTTCCTATTTTAATTTCTGCATCCTACACTGTTGGCAGTTCTGTGTTGGTGGCAGTTACGTGATTTTATTTCGGTGATTACAAAATAGAGTCGAATATCTGCACTGGGTAATTGAGGCAGCTAGATCATGGCGATTCGGTCAAACCAAGTAAATAAATGTACTAAACATGCTGCAAATTGATCCAGGGAGCCTGTGTGTCAGAGTTCTGATCCAGTGTGGCCCAAGGAATTTATGACCAGAGGATTCAGTGGTCTTTTGGATTCATAATAGGTTCATATACTTATGGTCTGGGTTCGATTCCAACTTCTGCCGATGATTTTTGATAGGGGGAGACAGATTCTATTCTCCTCTGGCTACGCCAAGTGAAGAAGTTATAAGGGCATTGTGGTCTGAAATTCACATTAATCATGATACTCTTCTCTACCAAGTAGACGTTAGGTTCAACCACAATAAAGTCGGCATTGGCGACATTTAGAAACTCTGTCACCAATAACCATTCTTATACTAGTTATTTATTTCTAGTGACGAAACAAACGCTATGTCGGCTCACAGGACGCTTATTCCATTTTCTACTTGAGCTTCTGTATGTCGATAAAATTGGTTCTGAACTGGTTATGAAACTCAGACCGCCTTTAACGCGGAATTTGATCCCTTCGTGAAAATACAGCTCTACTACAATTTGTTCTTTGTTCAAAACTGCAGATTCGCCAACATCTCCACATACTGAGAGTGAATGGCTTCGAATCTTGACCCTGCACCAAAGTTTTCATTATGTATTATCAAGCTCTAGCATGAGAACACCTATCTGCTGTTGGATAATAATTTAGAATTTTAATGTATTTTCATTCGTTGTTAACACTAACGATGTCTGACGGTTTTGACTCCCAGTGAGACACAGAAATATTTGCGAGATCACTGAAAGTTCAAGGATGCTGGTGGAGAATAATTCGGTAGCTGACGTCTCTTTGTGTGTAGTCAGCAACGAAATGCTTCTAGTTCAAACATGTCCACATGTTGCTGCTGGTGTAACATACCCATATTTAACGTTCGGTTTCTCTAGAATAGAACAGCGATAGGTGTCGGGTTGGAGTCCTGAGAAGGAAAAAAATAATGTTTGGTCTCGTCATTTCAGTTAAAACATCTAGCTACTGCCGAGAAAATCCGATATGCACAGTTGTTTGTGCTTCGATAACAATCTGATTAGGTTCTGGGTTCGAATCCCTGTCCAACACGTAGCTTTACCTCACGGCATTCCAAATAAGTTACTTATAAGAAGCAATATTTAACATCTCTCGTAGTTCGTTAACAGGGACCATAGGTGCTGCATAGGAATTCGCGTCCGTTAAAAATGTCTGCGTTATGTAATTTAAAGTTGGTATTTGCTAACTGATACTGTCTAAAATCGAGGTATATCACTCTCTGTATGCCTAATCAGGAATGACTGATAGTTTCTGTCAGTCACGAAATCTTTGCTTAGTCTGCATCACCTCGGTTTGAATCCATATGCAGAACGAGACGGTTCTTCGTGTCATTTGAAGTTCATACATGTTCTCAACTAGCTGCTCCTGAATAACTTAAATTTTTAATGTCATTTTGTGTTAAACAATTAGTACGGTATGTTACTTTGAAGAGGAAATCATGAATACGACGAACTTACTACGTGCATTACCTATCTGACGTAGTAACGAGAGTGATAGCATTTCAGGTATGTCATTTATTGTAATAAATGTGAGCCTACAAGCCTTAAGGACAGTCTTATCTGTGATTAGGTGTTCCCTGATATTTTTAATATCTTGGTATAACTTTACATCTTGAGTTATTGCGATACGGAGCAGTTTTGTCTAGTCGTGACTTGTTGGAGCCATTTTCAATAGTCAAACTACAGTACCGAGGAGCGATTAGAGGACCTGTTAGACAGCTGCGTCATGTGGGGTGCATCCGAATCAGGCGAAATGCAATTCATGTCGTTCGGAAACTTTTGAGCATGACTGTACATCTACACCTACACACACATTCCTCATGCCACTGTACGGTGCGTGGCGGAGGGTACCCTGTACTACTACTAATCATTTCCTGTTACAGACGCAAATAGAGAATAACACTGTCTGCACGCCTTCTTACGAGCATAAATTTCTCTTATCTTCGTGGTCCTTACTCGAAATGTTCGTTGGTGGCAGTGGAATCGTACGTCTGCTCTAGGCGGCATGACGCGCAACGTCACTCCGGACTTCCATGGAGAGGTACATCTTTGCAACCACTACACAATGCAGAGATACAGATGAGCCCAACAACATGCCTAATGGACCGCACGGGATTGGCATCACGTTCTCTTCTCCGACGAGTGTCGCATATGCCTTCGACCAGGCAATTGTTGGAGACGTGTCTGGAGGGAACCCGGTCTGGCTGAACGCCTTAGACACACAGTCCAGCGAGTGCAACAAAATGGAAGTTCCATGCTGTTTCGGGGTGGCATTACTTGGGGCTGACGTCCGCTAGTGGTGGTCACGGAAGGCGCCGCAACTGCTATTTGATACGTGAATCCCATCCTCCGACCTACAGTGCAGCCATATCGGCAGCATATTGACGAGGCATTCTTCTTCATTGACTACAATTCGTGCCCCTATCGTTCACATCTTGTGAATGAATTTCTTCAGGAAATGACATCGGTCGACCAAAGCAGCCAGCATTTTCTTCAGACATGAACCCTATCGAAAATGCCTAGGATGGATGGGAAACTACTGTTTATGGACGACGTGAACCACCAACCACTCTGAGGGATCTACGGCGAATCGCCGTTGAGGAGTGAGTCAATCTGGGCCACAGTGCCTTGCTGAACATGTGGATAGTATTTCACAACAAATAAAGGCATGCATCAATGCAAGAGGACGTTCTACTGGGTATTAGAGGTACCGGTGTGTACAGAAACCAGGACCACCATCTCTGAAGGTCTCACTGTATGGTGGTAAAAATGCAATGTGGGTTTTCATAAAGAATAAAAAGGTCAGAAATGATGTTTATGTTGATCTCTATTCGTATTTTCTGTACATGTTCCGGAACACTCGGAACCGAGGTGATGCAAAACTTCTTTTGATGTGTGTAGAATGGAATAAGTAAGAACTTGACTATGGTTCACTTATAATGAAATAATAATTTATAAAGTTTAATGGGACGCCAGCTGCTTCTCATTCTGGACATTGCATCATACGAAACGGCAAACTGATCACAGATGTTGTGTGGTAAACGTACGGCAACAAGAGTTACACTTAAAGTAACTAATCATCCGTATTATTCAGAAATATAATCATTGCATATTATTAAACATGATGGAAATTTCTGTAAGTCTTTCACAAGCAAAGTTACAGTTGCTAAGCCCAATTATACTCCGTACTGTTCGCAGAGTTGTGATTTTGGAATCGCACTGAAATCTAATCGTTTACCCTATTCGGCTCCTCTACTAAAGACTGTACTTTGAGGTTAGTAACTAGTAACTCAATAGGGTTGAACGAACCGGTTCGTTAGGTTATCACCCCCGTATTACAATAAACAAATTCTGATATGCATTTTTATAATAATGTATGAATAAATATTAGTTGTCACGAGGGTAACACATCCACCTTCTGTAACAGCTGTCAATCAGATAAAACACTATTCAGTCCGAGCAGTTTCTAACGAAATCTATTCATCACATATCAATCAACTATACGACGCCGTGTGTCAGTTACTAAATCTTCCCTCAGTTGAGATGTCAAGCGTAAGAATAAAGCTTCTCGCTCCCAGAGGCAGAAACGCAACAATACAAAATGGAAGAACCCCTCTGCAGACAGGTTGACGTGTTCGTGCTACAACTTATAGCCGAACATTTCTGCAGGTCCACAAAGGCGAGGAAAGTATCCTGAATTTTCTTCATTATTTTGAATTTTCTTCATTATCCTGAACTTTCATCACTCGGTCTCCTATTATCATACGCAATTTACTTCATTGATTTCGTGGTATGTTTTGGTTTTCTTGAAATCAAAATTATATACTTCCACTGTGTGTACAGTTTTTCTTTCTAGTCTTTTGCGTACTTCTCTGGTGAGGTCTGTTTTCAAGGAATCAGGCGGTAAGTCGATTTCAGAGACGTTTGACATAAACTAAAATAACTCCTACCAGTAAACCCCAAGCTACTACTCATTCAAAAAAAAAAAAAAAAAAAGAATCTACTGCATCTCGAACTACGCAACTACGCGTCGTAAAACAATATAACTTTGCAAGTACATTCAGAGTATATTTCCGTGGTTGTTGTTCTGGTCTTCAGTAATGAGACTGGTTTGAGGCAGCTCTCCATGCTACCCTATCTTGTGCAAGCTTCTTCATCTCCCAGTACCTACTGCAACTTACATCCTTCTGAGTATGCTTAGTGTATTCATCTCTTGGTCACCCTCTACGATTTTTACTCTCCAGGCTGCCCTCCAATACTAAACTGGCTAAACTGGTGATCCCTTGACGCCTCAGAACATGTCCTACCAACCGATCTCTTCTTCTAGCCAAGTTGTGCCACTAACTTCTCTCCTCCCCAATCCTATTCAATACTTCCTCATTAGTTATGTGATCTACCCATCCAATCTTCACCGTTCTTCTGTAGCACCACATTTCGAAAGATTCTATTCACTTCTTGTCCAAAATATGTATCGTCCATGTTTCACATGGCTACACTCCATACAAATACTTTCAGAAACGACTTCCTGACACTTAAATCAATACTCGATGTTATCAAATTTTTCTTCTTCAGAAACGCTTTCCTTTCCATTGCCAGTCTACATTTTATATCCTCTCTACTTCGACCATCATAAGTTATTTTGCTCCCCAAATAGCAAAACACCTTTACTACTTTAAGTGTCTCATTTCCTAATCTAATTCCCTCAGTATCACCCGACTTAATTCGACTACATTCCAATATCCTCGTTTTGCTTTTCTTGAAGTTCATCTTATAACCCCCTTTCAAGACACTGTCCATTCTGTTGAACTGCACTTCCAAGTCCTCTGCGGTCTCCGACAGAATTACAATGTCATTGGTGAACCTAAAAGTTTTTATTTCTTCTCCATGGATTTTAAGACCTACTCCGAATGTTTCTTTTTTTTCCTTTACTGCTTGTTCAATATACAGATTGAATAACATCGGAGCTCGCATCTCGTGGTCGTGCGGTAGTGTTCTCGCTTCCCACGCCCGGGTTCCCGCGTTCGATTCCCGGCAGAGTCAGGGATTTTCTCTGCCTCGTGATGGCTGGGTGTTGTGTGATGTCCTTAGGTTAGTTAAGTTTAAGTAGTTCTAGGGGACTGATGACCATAGATGTTAAGACCAATAGTGCTCAGAGCCATTTTTGAATAACATCGGGGAGAGGCTGCAACCCTGTCTCACTCCATTCCCAACCACTGCTTCCCTTTCAAGTCCCTCAACTCTTATAACTGCCATCTGGCTGCTGTACAAATTGTAAATAGCCTTTGTTCCCTGTATTTTACCCCTGCCACCTTCAGAATTTGATAGAGAGTATTCCAGTCAATATTGTAAAAAGCTTTCTCTAAGCCTACAAATGATAGAAACGTAGGTCTGCCTTTCCTTAATCTTTTTTCTAAGATACGTCGTAGGGTCTGTATTGCCTCACGTGTTCCAATATTTCTACGGAATCCAAACTGACCTTCCCCGAGGTCGGCTTCTACCAGTTTTTCCGTTCGTCTGCAAAGAATTCGCGTTGGTATTTTGCAGCCATGATTTATTAAACTGATAGTTTTGTAATTTTTATATCTGTCAACACCTGCTTTCTTTGGGATTGGAATTATTACATTGTTATTGAGGTCTGAGAGTATTTCGCCTGTCTCAAACATCTTACCCACCGGATGGTAGAGTTTTGTCAGGTCTGGCTCTCCCAAGGCTGTCAGTAGCTCTAATGGAATGTTGTCTACCCATGGGGCCTTGTTCCGACTTAGGTCTTCCATTTCATCTTCATCTACATCCTCTTACACTTCCATAATATTGTCCTCAAGTACATCGCCCTTGTATAGACCCTCTATATACTCCTTCCACCTTTCTGCTTTCCCTTATTTGCTAAGAATTCGGTACCCATCTGAGCTCTTGATATTCATACAAGTGGTTCTCTTTTCTCCAAAGATGTCTTTAATTTTCCTTCAGGCAGTAAATTTCTTACCCCTCGTGAGATAAGCCTATACATCCTTATATTTGTCCTCTAGCCATCCCTGCTTAGCTATTATGCACTTCCTGTCGATCTCATTTTTGAGACTTCTGTATTCCTTTTTGTCTGCTTCATTTACTGCATTTTTATATTTTCTCTCTTTATCAGTTAAATTCATTATTTCCTCAGTTACCCAAGGATTTCTACTATCCCTCGTCTTTTTACCTACTTGATCCTCTGCTCCCTTCACTACTTCACCCCTCAAAGTTACCCATTCTTCTTCTACTGCATTTCTTTCCCCCATTTCTGTCAATTGTTCTCTAATGCTCTCCCTGTAACTCGGTACAACCTCTGGTTTAGTCAGTTTATCCAAGTCCCATCTCCTTAAATTCCCACCTTTTAGCAGTTTCTTCTGTTTTAATCTACAGTTCATAACCATACATTGTGGTCAGAGTCCACATCTGTCCCTGGGAATGTCTTTCAATTTAAAACCTGGTTCATAAATCTCTGTGTTACCATTATATAATATGTCTGTCACCAGAAGGCTTCTTCCATGTATACAATCTTCTTTCGTGATTCTCAACCCAATTGTTAGCTGTGATTAAGTTTGTGCAAAATTCTGCCCGGCGGCTTCCTCTTTCATTTATACCCCCAATCCATATTCACCTACTATGTTTCCTTCTCTTCCTTTTCCTGCTATCGAATTCCAGTCACCCATGAGTATTAAATTTTCGTCTCCCTTCACTATCCGAATAATTTCTTTTATTTCCTCATACATTTCTTCAATGTCTTCGTCATCTGCAGAGCTAGTTGGCAAATAAACTTGTACTACTGTTCTAGGCGTAGGCTTCGCATCTATCTTGGCCAAGATAATGCGTTCACTATGCTGTTTCTAGTAGCTTACAGTCATTCCTATTTTTTTATTCATTATTAAACCTACTCCTGCATTACCCCTATTTCATACTGCATTTATAACCCTGTATTCACCTGACCAAAAGTCTTGTTCCTCCTTGCACCGAACTTCACTAATTCCCACTATAACTAACTTTAACCTACCGATTTCCCTTTTTAAATTTTCTAACCTACCTGCCCGATTAAGGGATCTGGCATTCCACTCTCCGACCCGTAGAACGCCAGTTTTCTTTCTCCTGATAACAAGGTCAAATTCAAATGCTTCAAATGGCTCTGAGCACTATGAGACTTAACATGTATGGTCATCAGTCCCCTAGAACTTATAACTACTTAAACCTAACTAACCTAAGGACATCACATAACACCCAATCATCACGAGGCAGAGAAAATCCTTGACCCCACCGGGAATCGAACCCGGGAAACCGGGCGCGGGAAGCGAGAACACTACCGCACGACCACGAGCTGCGGACGATAACAACGTCCTCCTGAGTAGTCCCCACCCTGAGATCCGAATAGGGGACTATTTCACCTCCTGAATATTTTACCCAAGAGGACGCCATCATCATTTAACCATACAGTAAAGCTGCATGCCCTCGGGAAAATTTCACGGCTGTAGTTTCCCCTGTTTCTTTGCCGTTCGCAGTACCAGCACAGCAAGTCTGTTTTGGTTAGTGTTACAAAGCCAGATCAGTCAATAATCCAGACTGTTGCCCCTGCAACTGCTGAAAAAGCTGCTGCCCCTCTTCAGGAACCACACGTTTGTCTGGCCTCTCAACAGATACCCCTCCGTTGTGGTTGCACCTACGGTACGGCCATCTGTATCGCTGAGGCACGCAAGCCTCCCCACCAACGGCAAGGTCCATGGTTCTTGGGAGGGGGGGGGAGGATATTTTTGTACTGTCCATAAAATATGTCGTGAATAGAGTTAGTAGCAAAGAAGTAATAAAATGCCATGCCTGATGCCGAAGCTCTAATGTATGAACAGCAAAAATATAGTAATAGATAACTTACTTTACTTTCATCATTTTTTGGGAGTGTCAGCGAGAAAAAATTTCCAACAGTTTGAAATTGAGTGTAAAGTTTGTTGGAAGCCATAACGTTCTCTTATTGTCAGATATTTTATTAATATAGTTTTTCGCAGCATGAGTTGCTCTTGCTCAGGATGTATATACAGTTCCCAGCTGTAATACTTGACTATCTTTGTTAAGCATCTAACACAAGATTATATCCCTTAATGACAGCATTTTAAATTTTCAAATTTCGCTGTTAATTACACGAAGCCTTGAAAATTAAATTTTTGTTTACTGAAGGCCGTTAGATAAGCAGCTTGTAACTGATGTCGTGTACCGCCCTTTGGGATGGCAGTACAGTAATCTAGATATCTCTCACAGATTTCAGTAATATGAAACGTGCGAGGGCGTGCTGAAAAGTAACGCCTTTCGAATTTTTATGTGAAAGCATCAAATTCTCTATTTTTATCCTTCGTGTTTATATATTTCTTTTTCAGCATAGTCACCCTGCCGAAGGACACATTTCTCCTAACGAGAGACCAGTTTGCTGATACCGTCGTTATAGCATATTTGATTTCGTTGAAGGAGGCAGACCTTCAACTCTACTTGCACCGCTTCATCACTGTCAGAGTGAAGCTCTCAAAAACGTTCATTAAGTTTTGGAAAAACTCCAAGCTCTGTCTAATACGTTAGTTAGCACCCTCGTTTCCTTCATTACGAGCACAAACAACCCAATATAGCATATTGTTGTTGTCCACCCAGCTTTAATTCTTTTATGGATTTCAGTTGGAGGCACGTTTTCTATGGTTAGAAACTCGATTACAGCAAGCTGTTCTCATGCATCAACTTAGTTACGTTACACACGGAAATGTTACGTGCTATAGTTCGGGACCTCCTATCGACAGAGGGCAGACGGCTGCTTCTTAGGTCGACCGAGTAATATGTATGACATGTAATACCACAATAGACTTTGAGAACAGAATAAAAAATTCACCACGCCCTTTTATATCACCGACTCCTTCCGCCGTACTTGATCATTAGGCCCTTGATCAAGCTCTACTCGGTTTAATGGGTAACCAGTTTCTTCCACATCGGATTACATTTCCATTCTACAGACCTTCGATGTATATAAGAGTACTAAACAAAACTTTAATTGCTAAACACGCATTATTTCCGAATTAGGTCCCTACTGAAGCTCTTGTATGTCTTCTACGTCACTCAGAGTGTAGTCAACTCCTTTGATGGTCTTCTACACTGAAGAGCCAAAGAAACTGATACACCTGCCTAACATAATGCAGGACCTCCACGAGCACGTAGAAGTGCCGCAGCATGACGTGGCCTGGACTCCACTAATATCCGAATAGTGCTGGAGGGAACTGACACCATGAATCCTGCAGGACTGTCCATAAATCCATAAGAGTACGAGAGGGTGGTGATCTCTTCTGAATAGCACGTTGCAAGGCATCCCAGATATGTTCAATAATGTTCATGTGTGGGGAGTTTGGTGGACAGCAAAAGTTTTTAAACTCAGAAGAGTGGTCTAGGAGCCAAAGTGTAGCAATTCTGGACGCGTGGGTTGTCCCATTGGTCTGCTGGAAATGTCCGTCGGAGAACACAATGGACATGAATGGATGCAAGTGATCAGACCGGATGGTTACGTACGTGTCACCTATCAGAGTCGTATCTAGGCGTATCAGGGATCCCATATCTCTACAGCTGCACACGCCCCACACCATTATGGAGCCTCCACCAACTTGAGCAGTCCCCTGCTGATATGCATGTCTATATCAGTTTCTTTGACGCTTCAGTGTAGTTCCAGCTTGGGTCCAAGTTCACTTCCGCATTGAAGTATGTAATTTGAAGAGGATAATATTTTAAATTACAATCAGAGATATTTGGTACACAGAGTGTGAGTGAATGTTTTTCAAATGGTGGATATTTCACTGAACTACTGTTCCATTGAAGGCTGTTTTGGAGATTGCCAGATAGAGATGAGGCAAAAGTAAAGGGTCATATGGCTGCCAGCTAAAGAAAGCGGAAGCAGAGGCAGAAGAGCAAGTCTGAGCACAGTAATAATTAATGTTGAAGAGGAAGCTCTCAGACAAAATTGCCGACGTCAATTTCCGCCCCTGGAAATTGTACCGCCCAGTAGGTCTTTTCTACATTTCCCTGGGTATTTATCGCTGCTTTTCAAAATAATCTGACACTACATCGCCCTCGTAATGTGCGCTAGACCCGGCTAATGTTACCCTTGTGTCGTAAGTGTGAACAAACATGGAAACACTCTAGCAGGAGAAAGACGAATGCCTTGCGCTCACAAAGTTTGCCGTCCAAAGGCATCAACTACATAAAGATTTTTCACATGCCTACGTAGAGTCAAGACACCCCGGCTTCAATTCTTTTGTCAGGATCGATTTAATTAGTAACTGGTCAAAAAAAAGTTTCGTGTGAAAAGTAACAATTCGAAGAGATCAGATAAACATTTGAAATTTTTGTTTTGTTTAAGTAAATAAAATAAATAAGTACCTAATGGTTCCTTTTATATATCTACAGACAATTTAAACATCTTAAACCAATGGTTGTAGACGGCGCATTACAATAAACTGTTATTTAGAAAACAGTACGCTGATAAGCAAATTAAGTTGAGTTCTGTGATAAGAAAACTGTAGCTCAGTATATCTTCTACAGTTAATTGTGTTGGTCGATGATTGATATTTGACACGCATCTCACATAAACTTCATCCTACGGCGAAGAGTTGGCTTTACGCATGTTTCTATTTTCAGTACGGTACATCTTTCAGTATACCATGTTGTGCTACGAGTTTTCTATTCATTGATCTTTTTTTCTTGTTCCAAGGATGGGTTGGTAATAATTTCTGACAATTGTTTTAAGAGTTGGCGAAAGTGTTTCTTCATTTTGTTTTATCTCAGCTATTTTCTCAGTTAAACAAGTAATCGCTTCGGATAAATACTCATCAGTTTGTGTTCAAATCATGCATCTCATTAGCTGAAGTTGTCTGTAGTTCAATTAAATCTTGTGTTATCAACATTACGTCCTGTTTGTTAGTAAGTGCGCCCACCTGATCGAAAACTGCAGCCTCAAATACACTTACTTTAGTCAAATGTTACAGCAATGAATGTGGAATGTTGTAGTTGAGAGTAAACAATATAGCAGCGCTTACCTACACTGAAGCGCCAAAGAAACTGGTACAGACATGCAAATTCAAATACAGAGATATGCATTAAGGCGGAATACGGCAACGCCTATACAAGGCAACAAGAGTCTGTCTCAGTTGTTAGATCGGTTACTGCTGCTACAATGGCAGGGTATAAAGATTTAAGAGAGGCTTAACGTGGTGCTATGGTTGATGCGCGAGTGATGGGACACAGCACCTCTGAGATAGTGATGAAGTGGGTATTTTCCCGTACGACCCTTTCACGACAGTACCTTGAATATCAGGAATCCGGTAAAACATCAAATCTCCGACATCGCTACAGTTGGAAAACGATCCCTCAAGAATGGGACCAACGACGACCGAAGAGAATCTCTCAAAGTGACAGAAGTGCAGCCCATCCGCAAATTGCTACACATTTCAATGCTGGGACATCAACAAGTGTCAGCGTGCGAACCATTCCACGAAACATTGTCGATATGGGCTTCCAGAGCCGAAGGCCCACTCGTGTGCCCTTGATGATTGCACAACACAAAGTTTTACGTCTCGCCTGGGCGAGCGTCCATCACTTTGCAAACCCTGCTCCCAACTCCTTACTTCATATATCATAACACTGTAATAGACATACACTACTGGCCAGTGAATTTGCTCACATCAAGAAGAAATTCAAATGATAAACGGGCATTCATTGGACAAATATATTATACTACAACTGACATGTGATTACATTTTCGCGCATTTTGGGTGCATAGATCCTGAGAAATCAGTACCCGGAACAACCGCCTCTGGCCGTAATAACGGCCTTGATACGCCTGGGAGTTGAGTCAAACAGAGCTTGGATGGCGTGTACAGGTACAGCTGCCCATGCAGCTTCAAAACGATACCATAGTCCATCACGAGTAGTCGGTTGGTTGGTTGGTTTTAGGGAAGGAGATCAGACAGCGAGGTCATCGGTGTCATCTGATTAGGGAAGGACGGGGAAAGAAGTCGGCCGTGCCCTTTGAAAGGAATCATCCCGGCCTGAATCGATTTAGGGAAATCACGGAAAACCTAAATCAGGATGGCCGGACGCGGGACCATCACGAGTAGTGACTGGAGTATTCTGACGAGCCAGTTGCTCGGCCACCATTGACCACACGTTTTCAATTGGTGAGAGATCTGGAGAATGTCCTGGCCAGGGTAGCAGTCAAATATTTTCTGTATTCAAAAAGGCCCGTACAGGACCTTCAACATGCGGTCGTCCATTATCCTGCTGAAATGTAGGGTTTCGCAGGGATCGAATGAAGGATAGAGCCACGGGTCGTAACACATCTGAAATGTAACGTCCACTGTTCTATGTGCCGTCAATGCGAACAAGAGGTGACCGAGACGTGTAACGAATGGCACCCAATACCATCACGCCAGGTGATACGCCAGTATGGCGATGACGAATACACGCACCCAATATGCGTTCACCGCGACGTCGCCAAACACGGATGCGACAATCTTGATGCTGTAAACAGAAACTGGATTCATCCGAAAAAATGACATTTTGCCATTCGTGCACCCACGTTCGTCGTTAAGTGCACCACCGCAGGCGCTCTTGTCTGTGATGCAGCGTCAAGCGAAACCGCAGCCAGAGTTTCCGATCTGTAAGTCCATGCTGCTGCAAACGTCGTCGACCTGTTCGTGCAGATGGTTGTTGTCTTGCAAACGTCCCTATCTGTTGACTCAGGGATCAAGACGTGGCTGCGCGATCCGTTACAGCCATGCGGATAAGATGCCTGTCACCTCGACTGCTAGTGATACGAGGCCGTTGGTATCCAGCACGGCGTTCCGTATTACCCTCCTGAACCCATATTCTGCTCACAGTCATTGGATCTCGAACAACGCGAGCAGCAATGTCGCGATACGATAAACCACAATCGCGATAGTCTAGATCCCGACCTTTATCAACGTCGGAAACGTGATCGTGCGCATTTCTCCTCCTTACACGAGGCATCACAACAACGTTTCACCAGGCAACGCCGGTCAACTGCTGTTTGTATATGAGAAATCGGTTGGAATCTTTCCTCATGCCAGCATGTTGTAGGTGTCGCCACCGGCGCCAAGCTTGTGTGAATGCTCTGTAAAGCTAATCATTTGCATATCACAGCATCTTCTTGCTGTCGGTTAAATTTTGCGTCTGTAGCAAGTCATCTTCGTGTTCTAGCAATTTTAATGGCCAGTAGTGTAGATGCAAGACCTGTCCGTATACTTCCTCCCACCATCAGCTATTCCAGTCTGGTCACAAAGGCACTGCTACCTGTGATCTTCACATAAGCGTAACGTGATGATGCCTGCGTATACTTCCGACATCATATTACATTTTATTCACTGTTGGACGATCTTACTCTGCGCATTTAAAGTGACATGTGAAATAAACTTCAATTAAAACTAATGATTCACATGGTTCTGAGCACTATGGGACTTAACATCTGTGGTCATCAGTCACCTATAACTTAGAACTACTTAAACCTAACTAACCTAAGGACATCACACACATCCATGTCCGGAGCAGGATTCGAACCTGCGACCGTAGCAGTCGCGCGGTTCCGGACTGAGCGCCTTAACCGCGAGTCACCGCGGCCGGCTTTGATTTCCAAACAAGCGGAACCTGAATTCGTCAGAATACACTGTCTGAAGTCATTCCTGTCCCTAATGCCGTTCCATGCACCTTTGCCGTCTAGCATGTTTCTACACATTCGTCAAAGGTACGTGGGGAAGTGGACGACGCGCACCTAGCCCATGTCGTAATAAATGGCGACGGACTGTCACCCCTGATAGTGTACAATGTGCTACACTGTCCCACTACTGCGCCAGAGCCAAGGAAAACGCAGATCTGTCCAGCAATGCCATTCGAATGAAGTATCCGTCTTCTCAGAGGGTGGTCTGAATGGTGCGACCTGACCCATCTCGTTGTGTTCTACGGTCTTCCGTGAACCATTCTGCACACACCCGTTGCACTGCCGAAACACATCTTGCCCCAGGAGCAGCAATTTTCTGGATGGATGCATCACCATCTCTCACGCCAATAATGCGCTCTCTTTCAAGCTCACCGATTCGACGGTATGGTTCGCGCATGTCTAAGCGGCATCCTGCACGTCTTCTGAAGTCAGACTGATGCATTACCTTCGGTTTATAGCCAGCAAGAGAGTCACAGGTATATTTTATCAGCAGGTGGTGTTACGGAGCGATATCAATATTAACCATGAGCCGGCCGGGGATGGACGAGCGGTTCTAGGTGCTAGTCTGGAACCGCGTGAATGCTGCTGTCGCAGGTTCGAATCCTGCGTCGGGCATGGATGTGTGTGATGTCCTTAGGTTAGTTAGGTCTAAGTAGTTCTGAGTTCTAGGGGACTGATGACCTTAGAAGGTAAGTCCCGTAGTGCTCAGAGTCATTTGAACCATTAACCATGAACCCACGAGCCAACTGGTCCCAATGTCAAACATTTCTGTAGAAGATACTAATGTAAATAACTTGTGAATAGGAAGCGTCCAGTCTATAGTCGTTCAAGGTGTTCTGCTTTTTCTGAACATGAGTGTTCATGACGTTAAAGCCTAGATATTTAAGTAAAACGCCTTCTGGCACCAAATTAATAAATCAAGTAAAACTCCTTGCGGCAAAAAGCAAATTAAATGTTAAAAAGGTAAAAAGAAATTCTTGATAATCAGTTTAAAAAAAGAGTATCAGTTAACCCCATTGAAATGCCATAAACAGTAAATACAAAATCATAATTAAGTTCCGCCCCCAGGGCAGCACGGGGAGCCAGAACAGTAGACAACAGAAAATGTTGGCAGTATCACAAAGGTTCGAGCTCACTCGAAATGTGACTCAAGCGTTAAAAAATTGCAATAGAAGCACACGAATTTTAGTAGCTAGCCATCTGCTTTAACAAAAGGAGAAAGATCCTTTTATTATCCGCTGCAGAGCAGTGCCAACATACAAACATATAGACGGGCTACATACACACTGAATAACGACATGTAATAAGAATGAAATAGAATCAATGTAGTACCTTCCCCACGCAATCCTTCTCTCAGGCATGATTACGCGGTATGTTAAGCAAGTAGCAGAGAACAGATCTGTTGAACTAAATGAAACCAAATTAAAATCATTAAATTGACAATTTCATTAATTTGAGATGCCTTTCACAGTGATAGCGTAGATAAGACCACGCAGCACTCACTGCACTGGTCTTGTTCACTTGCTAATGTTCACTGGCTGTTGGTAGTCAGCGAGAACCCTGCGTGCTGGCGGTTATTGCAGCTTCCATGAGACGGCCTGTGGGTGCACGGCCGCGCTCGCTTGTGTATAGAGGTCGGTGCGGCAGTCGCTAGTGTACAGGATGTGCCCAGTCCAGCCAAAACGGCTGCAAACTGCGTTGCAGTACTAACGGATGATTCTTCACGTGCACAAATAGTCGCGATACATCGTGAATATCAGAAGGGCGCTGGTCAAGCTTTAGTTCTATGCCAGCTATCGTGTTACCAAGGATGTTATTTGAAAGTTATCTGAGGGCAATCTTACAACATAGCAGCATTGGAATTATCACTGACGTTTCTTTTGCATGCTGAATTTTGCTTGTTACCTCCTTCTTATTGACGTTGTTCGTTAAGTAATCTCATAACCATGGCGTGGTCTCATTTGTTTAAAGATTTCTAATCTGGTGACTGGTGGTTGCCTGAGTCCTTGTTTTCTCATTTGCGCCTTAGGATAAGATAGAAAAAAACCACCTGATTTTAGATATACATATAATATCTACTAAGTATTTGATTTCTTACAGGGAAAGGAATCGTGTGGAACATATAAAGTAATACTGATGTGTGTGTGTGTGTGTCTGTGTGTGTGTGTGTGTGTGTTTGTGTGTGTGTGTGTGTACGAGGCTGTGAAAATCCTCTGGTTGAAAACTTCTTCTAGCCTTTCGTGTTTGTTTTACGTTTTTGCTTTTAAACGTTGTTAAAAAATAATAAACAGGTTACTGCTTATTTTGCGCTACAAATTTATATTTTTGCCTTTTTAAAAATTTGAAATTTTTGAACTCGAAATCTTTACTTCATGTATATTTTTAAGGTTTTTTTAACATCAGAAATCGTTAAACCACTTTTTTAAAAATATTGCAACAGAATAGTCAAGACTGTTAAATTTTAGTTAAATTGATGTTAGGATCTTTAAAACAATTAGACATGGACGTAGAGTCACTGTCAATTTGCAAATGCTTGTGTGGCAATATGTATCTGTTGCTGTAATAACTAGCAAATGATGTATGAATTTCGTGTATTCTAAGGCAGAAGAACATAACCGGACAAAAGTGCGCTCGCCAGTTAATTGTATCATGCTCTTTGTGGTCGTTTTGAGTACACGTCATGAATTAGTTCGTGCTTGGTCTATTTGCTGAATTTTCTTATTAACAGAACAACGCGAGCAGTTGCCGTATTTACTGGAGGTTCGTAGTCCGTTGGCGTTCATGCAAGCTTCGCCTTTTAAGTTGTTATTCTCTTAGTGAGATCTGCTCTTAAGAGATTTGTTTTAAAACTTCATTAGTGGTTCGCATTTCAAGTCCTTGTCTACGCTATCAATTTGATTAGTGCCTGTGTTAGCTGGAACTTTATTGACATAATTTCTTATGTTCAATGAAACACAGAATTATCATTTATTATTATTCTTATTATTATACATGCATCGTAAAGAAGCCCGGAAGGGAGTCTTATTGCATCGGGTGCCTCAACTGACAACTAATTCAAAACAAAGAGCCATTTTCACGAACTATTTAATTTCTAAATACAGCGGAAAATAAAAGGATCTTTCTCCTTTTGTTAAAGCAGATGGCTAGCTAGTAAAATTCGTGTGCTTCTATTGCAATTTTTTAGCGCTTGAGTCACGTTTCGAGCCAGACTTTGGTAGTCAGATTCAACTAACCTGTGCTACGACCGCCTGCCGGAGGCTTACAGGACTCGTGCATAGTTTGACACTTGTGATGGTTTACGCTGATCCACAATATGTACACTGAGTTGGCGTGTTTGATTTTGAGTATTTTGTTGCGAAGGCTGCCGGTACGACTGATTTCGTTTATCAGGCTTAATGTCAGTAACAGAATGTACTGGTATATTCTGTGATTGTAGGGGTCGTTGCCCCGTATTAGGGTTCCAGCCACTGACCTCGAGGTACTGCGATAATCCACATGTTTTTATTTCTCTGTGAGTTGAGTACGTTCACATTTCGTCTTTTGCCATTAGAATTGTTATCGTTATTCCGGTATCTGCCATTTCTGGGACCACCAAACTTTGGTGTACCATTACTACTGTTTGTACTTCTATCTAAGTTGTGGCTACGGTAGCCCTCGAATTCTCATTCGAATTCTCCGTGTCCTCCTCCAAGAGGTGTGAAGAATCGATTACAAAAAGAAAATTTTCCTTGTCTCTACCGGGCAAATGAACTAGTTTCTCTCTAATTGATATTGGTAAACGTGTGTTCAGTATTCGTAAAACATCCCACTGTGATATCGGCTCATTCCAATATCGTGCCATATTCGAACATTTGTCTATATATTTTCTAAGACTCAACTATTTAGGGCTCTATATTTTTGGACTGTATACAATATTCCGCAAACTTTCTTCTGCAGAACTTGATCAGAAACGCCCTAAAAAGGCTTCTCGAATTCCGGGGAGGTGCTGCAACTTCCAGTAGCGTCGAGTGCCCATAACGAGGCATTTCCCTGTGAAATGGTAGATTGAATCTTTTGCCGTTCGGTCCACGACCGAGGTAAAACACAACTGAAGTTCTTAATAAAATTTTAGGGTGAACTGTTATCTTATCCTCGTTAATCGTCTGAATCGACCGGTGCTTCATTAAGCTTTCTTTGTGAATAATACTGGTCAGCGATGGCATGGCTGATTCTATGCAAGTTTTTCTCCTGTTCACTTCTGGCAAATGTGACCTAAGTTGACCCACATCTCCATGAAACATGGGTTAAAATTTTAATTGTTGCACAGGTGTTTCCACATTGTAATACACAACAAGATACGTTTCTCTGATAATTTTTTTTAAATTATTTCTTACTTCCTGCTCAGGTTCTCCGACCTGACATCTATCCTGAAACAGACACCTTATATTCTCTAACTCTTTTAGCAAACTTTGTAGGATTTCCCCTTGTGAAAGACTGTTTCGACAGCTGTATCCTCATCTATTTCAACCTCCTCCTTAATGGTATCTCTCATAACTTTATTAATCTCATACATAGATGTGGTCGACTGCTTAAGCTTTCCCTGTAACTCGTTCTGGATTAAATGCATGTTCGCCACGTCCACGGTCAGCTGATCCACAGTCTGTGGTGAATCTTTGCAACTAGTTGGCAAAGCGCTGATCTCGCTACCAATACTAGCTAAACATACACTGACACATTCAGCAAGAGGTTTGTTGCGAGTATCAATTACATGATTTAACGTTGTGACTATTTCTTCGTGCCCACCAGCTAAAGCTTCATTGAACTCTCGTATTACCTCTTTCTCCCTAATAATTTGTTTTGGCATTCGATCCTCTTCTAAAATTCTTTCTTTTTCTTCGCGCTGTTTCTCAAAACCGGCGACGAGTTGCCTTTCTCTAATCAATTGGCGATCATCTCGTTCCTTGTCTGAATTTTTTTGTTTTTACTATCATTCCATTCCTGAAAGTCTTTGTTTTTCCTCTCGTCCCTTGTGTAGCAGTTACAGTTTTTGTAAACAGTATGGAGATTAAATTAGTTTCTGGTTTTATTACTGCAAGGAATCAGTTGTTGCTCCCCCTGCCCCGTAATGTCTACACATTACTGCAACGTAAGACTGTAGTGGGACTTTCACTGTCATTTGAACCTTGTACATAATCCAGTGTAGCTAAAGGCATACTATGATATTTTGTTACTAGCATATAGAATTGTAAAATCATATCATTCATTATACTACTATCAGATTCTAATATACACTCGTTTCTCACCTCCCAGGACCTAAAAGACAAGCAATTTCTGTTTCTAGCTTCATTGAAACGTGGAATTTATTATTGACAGATGAAATGCTGGACATGATTGTCACTTTCACGAACAAAGAAATTATCCTGCACCCTCTCCTATTCAGTGTTCCCCTCATTTCACTTTCCCCACAGTTTTTGGGGAATAACTTAGTTGCGACAGGTTCCATAGTCGTGATAAACTCCGTTACGAAAATAAGTTCCTTGCAGAGGCCGCTTTTCATGTTCCCTTTATTTTTATTTTTTACTATAGATTTTCTGCTGTGTAGCCAACCTCAGGCCAAATGTTTAACCTGTCAGCTACATTTGTTTTTTAAGCTACCGTGATGTAATTTGATGGTCAGACGGCAACTGGTCATGCCTAAGAGCTGTAGCCATTATATTCAGTTCAACATAAACTGTAGCAGACAGCTATTGTTTGTGCCAATCACAATATCATATAGTTAACAGATTAAACATTTATGGTGGAAATACGTAGAAAGTCAGAACGTCGTAGTACGCAAAATAAAAATAAAATTGAAATGGAAAGCAGCCGATGAAGCTATTTTATTTCTTTCAAGATTTTGATTAAAATCACAACGATTCTTACCCTACCATGTCACTTAATTTTCAATATCCTAGTTGTAAACTCTTCGAATCTTTTTTCCCCCACTGTCTATGATTACCTTCCATAGAATGCAGTGCCAGCCTACTCCATGTGTGGTGATGTCTGTACTCACTGCGTACAACTGAGCAAATACGATTACATCGATCTGCAAAATTGTGGTGCAGTTGCATCAGTATTTAATTACAACACACAATACAGCTGCCACTGCTAATGACATAGCAAAGAATCCACTCGTTCGGGGGTATCAAGTTCTGAAACACCAGTTCAGCATGTTGAACTGCTATTGAAATACACACATCAAAAAGTTTTACATCACCCCGGTTCCCAGAACTCCTCAAGAGAAACGTTGACTGTGGATATTGTGCCACAGACACAGTCCCTTTCACTCTTCAGAGATGTCACTAACCCCGCCCAAAGGTATAAACAACCATGCATGAGCAGCGCCTATTAGACAGGGGGGGTCCAACAGTCGATCAGTTCCAGTCATTCCACCAGTAACGCGGTATACACCTGGTGTTATCTGTAGTTCAACCATGAGCAGACGGTCAATACCGCGGTTCGATCGTGTCCGCATTGTTGTGCCAGGAAAGGCGCTAAACAAGGGATGTGTCCAGGCGTCCCAGAGTGAACCAAGCTGAAGTTGTTCAGACATGGAGGAGATACAGAGAGACGAGAACTGTCGATGACATGCCTCGCTCAGGCCGCCCAAGGCGTACTACTGCAGTGGATGACCACTGCCTACGGATTATGGCTCGGAAGAACCCTGAAAGCAACGGCACCATGTTGAATAATGCTTTTCGTGCAGCAACAGGGCGTCCTGTTATGACTCAAACGGTGCGAAATGGGGGGAATGATGCACTACTTCACTCCCGACGTCCATGGCGAGTTACATGTTTGCAACCACGACACCATGTAGCGCGGTACGGAAGGGCCCAACAACATGCCGAATAGACCGCTCAGGATTGCATCACGTACCCGTCACCGATGAGTGTCGCATATGCCTTCAAGCAGACAATCGTCGGAGACGTGTTTGGAGACAACCCGGTCGGCCTCAACGCCTTAGGCACACTGTCCAGCCAGTGCATCAAGGTGGAGGTTCACTGATGTTTGGGGGTGGCATTATGAGGGGGCGATGAACGCTGCTGGTTGTTATAGACGGCGCTTAACGGCTGTACGATACGTGAATGTCATCCTCCGACCGATAGTGCAACGATGTCGGCAGCATATTGGAAAGGCACTCTTCTTCATGGACGACGATTCGCGACCCCATCGTGCTCATGTTGAGAATGACTTCCTTCAGACTAACGACATCGCGTGACTAGAGTGGGCAGCATGTTCTTCAGACATGACCCCTATCGAACATGCCTGGGATAGACTAAAAAGCGCAGTTTATGGACGACCCACCAACCAGTCTGAGGGATCTACGCCGAATCACCCTTGAGGAGTCGGACAACCTGGGCCAACAGTGCCTTGATGAACTATTTGAAAGTATGCCACGACGAATACGAGCATGCATCAGTGCAAGAGGACGTGCCACTGGGTATTAGAGGTACCAGTGTGTACAGCAGTCTGAACCACCACCTATGAAGGTCTCGCTGTGAGGTGGTACAACATGCAATGTGTGGTTTTCATGAGCAATAAAAATGGCGGAAATGATGTTCGTGTTCATCTCTATTCCAATTTTCTGTACAGGTTCCGGAAGTCTCGGAACCGAAGTGATGTAAAACTTTTTTGATGTGTGTATTAGAGTGGGCAGAGTGAACCCGAGCAATTTTCTTTGCGATGGTCATGAGAGATCCAAGAAGAAAGCAAATATGGAACTTCAGGAAGAAAAGTAAAACAACAAAAAGAATTTGCGTCTTGTCCGGCAGCATATTTGAGCGACATTTGTCAGTTGCCTAACACGATTGCATTACGCCAGCAGCAGCGTCTTGTGCTGCTCGTCAGATCCCAAACCGAAAGGAAGGTGGCGATGAATGGGCGACTTGTAAAGAGAGAGAAGAATGAGAGGGTGGTGGAGGTAGCAAGAAACAAAAGGCAGGCGCCACCAACTCGCCGTGTGGGCGGCACATTAATTTCGTTCTGTGCCACCCTGTATCGTATCTTTGCCTTACTGCCGTATGAAACTGTTTGGCTGTCGACGATCGCAGGAACATATAGCCGCTCTGTATGTCATCGACGACGCCCACCACAGACAGAGAAATGAAGGAACTTGGATCGTGACTGAATTTGTCTCTTTGTCCTAGGCAACGCTTGTAGCAGTGAATCCGCTAAGTAATAAAAGAATATGCTAAAATTGAAAATTGAACATCTGGAGACGTCTAGAGTGCGTAGATAATCAAATTTTGACAAAAAAGTAATGCTGTTTGTGAACAACCGATGAACAAAATAATTTTCTTTATTTACACCTCTAATTCAGCATTCAGAGTACTTGCATGCTACTCAATCCACGAGGAATATTTATTTACTCACTCGTCAAAATCGATTTGGGAAGAAATTGTTTCAACGTTTGTTACCAGCGAAATAGGTCAATCATAAATTTTAGAACCTGTTGTCAGAAATTTAATGTGTGATGGTCAAGGAAATCATTTGTATTGTGCCTAATTAGTTTTGTATTGTTTCCATCAGTTAAAACCCTGGCTTGTGAAGTCAAGTGTAACATGTGGTTTTTACGTTAGATATAACGTGACGTTACCATATTAAACTGTTAAGTAACTATTAAAAATTAATTGGATATTGTTTATCTGCGCAACGGATTTTCATTTATTTGTAAATATGAAGTGATTTGTTATGCAGCGTTATTGAAAGAGTTTGCTGCATGCAAGGTTTCAATACTGATCACTGACATATTGGAAGAATATCTCTACTACACATGCACAGAATCTGATCCGTGTTGCCTTTAAGATGATGCGGAGGTCAGATGTAGATTTTAACTAGAAGTTATTTCATATGTAAGTAATCAAATGTTACACCAGACTTTCAATTATTTTATTTACGTTATCCGCCCAGATAGCCGAGTCCACTTAAGTGCCCTCTTACAGGACACAAGGAGGCGCACCATCCCCGGAGCGAATTCAGGCGGCGGATTCAGGAAATTCCGGTCTCCCATGATGTGGTTTTTGGGCAGTTTCTTACATCAGATTGCTACAAATCGTGGAGCGCCGTCGAATCGCTTTCTGATGACCTCACCCTCCTTGTCCATTGACTAATTGTACTTCTGTCGACAGCAGATTCTCCACAGACTTTGCACGTTGCCTGTACGCACATCACCTACAGACGCCATTTTTAAACAGTCCCGCAGCTACACAGCCTGTATGAAAAGACGGAAACTTCGCGTGCTCAGGAGACTTCAGACAATACATAGGTAATGTTTCGCATTCGTAGCATCTTTCCGGCTGAGAAAAAAAATGCGTTGCATTACTGTCATTGTAACACACGTACTGAGCCGTGCTGCGATTAGCGTTGGTGCTGTTTGTAGGTGTCCACCCTCTGTTGCAGACCAGACGGTATCGTTTAGTTGGAATGGTTTCTGTTGTTTGTCTTCTTCTCCTGTTGACTGGCGCCATTCGCTTCCGCAAGCGCTGCCTGTCCGCTAGTGGCAGCAGCGGTGGTTATCGATATGTAGTAACTGCTGCCCTATCTTTGGGGCGACGTCCTTGTTTCTCCGGGTGGTGTGAGTTCGATTGGGGACGCAGGAGAGGTCAGGTCTGCTTAGGGCGCGGACACATCAGGACCGCTGGCGGCACACATGGCCTGTCGGATGGAAAGGCTGTGGTGAAGAGGGTGCACAACCTCGTCGTAAACCGGATCCAGCTAGCTTTAAGATGAGTGCATTTCATATCCAAGTAGAGTGGAGGTGAGTCACCCGTGTGGGCCCCTTAGTAAGTTTGTGATGTGATAGATTACCATCGCGTTGTAATGTTCAGTTTGGTGGATCTGCATAACGCTTAGTACATGAAGACCCTACTGTTTTAAAGGACTTGGCTCAGTGATTAGACGGTGTGGTTACTCAACTGTGGATTAATAAAGCAGTGAAGAGATTTGTTTCATTCTACCAACCATCGTCAGATTTGTCACAGTGAGTTCAGTGTACGTCTGCGTGCCTAATGAATTTGATGTCACTAATTTGGTACTTGGTTTTGGCTCTCTTTGCGACTGCTTGCGCAATGACGTGTGGTTGCTGATTCTGGTTGGTTACACTTCGGTTTTACCTCGCACGCACATTGAGTGGGGCTTTACTTACTGTTAGTTTGTATCGTGTTCTGTACTATGACTTGTTTGTTCAGATTTTCTAGTTTGTGGAATCGGACGGAAATCTGATAGTGGTTATACTCTCGTTCCGGGCGCTCTAAACACAGTATTCTGGGGACGTAGTGCAGACCGCCGGTTCCGGGTTTGGCGTGTTGTTCCATCGTTGCATTTGGTTTATTGGACGTCAGATAGCTGCAGCCAGATTATCATTAGTCACTCGCTAGACTACCACTAGTCTGCCTTATCATCTTGGGAAGTGCATGCAAGTCTTGGCTGCCTGTCTCATCGCTCGCGGAACTGTTTGTTGCCGGGCCTTCTCAGAGGTCGATTCCTGGACCACCGTCTGGTTTAATGGTTTGTTCCTTTTTATTAACTTTTGCTATTGAATTTACTGTTTTACAGAAGGTTTCAAATTTTTAAAAATATTATTGCCGTTCCTGGCGTGCAAGGCCTTCAGCCGTCATTGTGGTCATTTGCTTTAAAATTCTAATTTGTATTTCTGTTATAGCAGTAAGCCTTGAAACCTTATTTAATGCCAATCCTGGCGTCTGATATCTTCTGCTCTGTTTGTGGCCACTTACGTTTAATATGTCAAAACCTGTGAATTGTAATTGCAGCGACTTCTTATACATTCTTTATTTATTGCCATTCTTGGTGTGTAAGGCCTTCAGCAGTAATCACAGTGACTTGCCTTTAAAAAAAAATAACATTATCTGTATCTGCATTTTATGGTGATTGTTTAATTGTAACGCACTGGAAACACTATTATTTAAATAGTTGTTTATTCCTTCGTTAATAGTGTGTGTTTTTTGTTTATTGTTGAGTCTAGAAATACTGTTTTAAAAATAAATGTGTGTAATTGAAAAAGGCAACCAATAGTAACTGACTACGGCCCCGTCCACAATCGTAACCGAATCCTGCCTTCCTTGATAACCAGGTTTCACATACATTCATGGCTACACACACCCTTTTACTGACGACTGCGAGTACGACAGCGATAGTGATGGGAGGTTATTTAAAGAAATTTGTTGTGTAGCTGCTCTACATCTATGTTAAGGTATCAGATAAATATGACACAGGAGTTGTCCAGATGTATGTTTCATTTAATTTAACAGCACGACGTGTTTGAGGAGATATGACCCCAATGTCAAGATCTTAAAAATTATGCTATGCTATGATCATGATAGAATCATCCCGTTTCTAAACATCTTATTTTCGTAAGATTATGTGGCCCACATTTGGACAATCGGTCTATCAAATTCTGCTTGCTAATGAAGTTCTTTAGATAAAGTGTTGTTTAGAGGTGAGCTCGCACTTTTGGATCCTACACGTAAGCTGCAAGAAGACTTCTAATTTCCTTGTTATTTTGCTGCATGAAAAGCTTTTTGTCTCACATAATACATAAGGAGGTATGATACTCACTGAGAATTAAATGATGACGAATTCCATATTTAATTACAGGCTAACTAGGGAAGGAGATACGTAGAATGTTCTTTCGATAGGTTATTGGTAAATTTCTGGGTGTTGGTTTATAGGAAAGAACATTGCATGTTACTGTTTAGTTCCACATATCCTTTCTTTTCCATAGCCGCGCGGGATCAGCCGAGCGGTCTGAGGCGCTGCAGTCATGGACTGTTCAGCTGGTCCTGGCGGAGGTTCGAGTTCTCCCTCGGGCATGGGTGTGTGTGTTAGTCCTTAGGATAATTTAGGTTAAGTAGTGTGTAAGCTTAGGGACTGATGACTTTAGCAGTTAAGTCCTATAAGATTTCACACGCATTTGAACATTTTTTTCTTTTCCATAAATTTCTTAAGTTAATTTCGATTACGGCACCTGTATCTGGCTTTTCACTTGCAGTCGTTTCTTACACACTACGTTCGCGTCCCCGGTGCTCTATTTAGCATTGCTGTCGTACATATGTACGTATGACAGGCAGAATGAATGTTGGGCTCATGAATATCTCTTACTCCTTTGGGTACAGAAACAATCGTGAAACAGAAGGAGAGAGTTTCGAAAATTCTCATAATATAGTGCTCAGTATAGCAAGCCAAGTGCAGAATATCACATTCATCCGTCAGCGATGTGGACTGTCAGACGAGGAGGTTACGTCACCTCAGTACTGTAAGCGCTGCACCATTAAACTGCGTGTGTTCCAGCTAAGGTTTCTAGCCGGGTGCAAGCCTCGTGCCACACTCCTTCGTCAATGACCTCGGCGTCGCCACGGTTCCGTATTATTTATGCAGCTGCAGTTGTGAGATTCGCGGTCGTTCACTTGCTTCCATTCCTGCCCATCTCTCAGAGCAGTCCCAGTGACAGGAAGCATGTACAATTGCTTGTATGATTTTTACCGTAAAGTCGCTTAAAAAACAGTCGATTCACCCACTTTTTACAGGTTATGTGAAGGCCTATGTTGTTCTGCATAACTTTATGGTTGAGGGAGACGGCTATGAAACTGAATACACACTATCGATAACTGAGCATAAAAAAGCGGAGGCAGCTGGACAGAAACGTCGAGAAATTTCAACAAATAATGTGAAGAACATAATGACGGATTGATTTTTGACCTCAGCTGGGTCTGTAAAGCGATAGTTTTCGAAAAAAAAATGGTTCAAATGGCTCTAAGCACTACGGGACTCAACATCTGAGGTCATCAGTCCCCTACACTTAGAAGAACTTAAACCTAAATAACCTCAGGACATCACACACATCCATGCCCGAGGCAGGATTCAAACCTGCGACCGTAGCGGTAGCGCGGATCTAGACTGAAGCGCCTTGAACCACTCGGTGACACCGGCCGGCACTTCGAAGAAACTCCAAGCTTCTTCCAGACCTTCGATTCCTTGTCTGCCATATCACAAATTACCGCTGCAATCTGGGTTCCATTTGCTTCAAATTGCTTTATGCGTTCAGGAATGACTGGCACTATCGAAATGAGAGTATAAAGGCTGTTTCCATGATGGAAACAAACCACGAACCGTGACCACTACAACGTTTTGCTTTGGTCAAAAAATATCATCTGACAAGGCATAGAACACGTGATCATCTATATTTATCTCGTCAAAACACAGGACTCCTATTTTCTCTAGAGGTTTGAATTTTAGAGTTCCAGGTCTGCACTTGAATTATTACGCCGGTTTCTGGATTGGTGACCGGCAAGGAGAAGGGCAGCTCTTTTTTCGCGTGTAATGGAAGTAATTGTAAGCTTTGGATGCGAAAACGGTTAAAATGAGAGGATTAGCGACATTTTTCAGGCCCTGCTTCACCGAATCTGCCCTGGTGTAAAACAAGCAAATTGCTATTTACATTATCTGTAATATGTTGTCTTATTGCAGAGGAAGCACAGCTGTTTAATTCCAGAGAGTACTTCGAAAACGTCGCTTTCAGGACCTTGTTACTTCCTTACAAAGCACTGCAAATTGTACTTAAGTTTTTAATCAGTCTATTTACTCTTTAGCTATGACGTCTAGGTAAAATACAATCTCTATGTTGATCTACTCATCAAATTTAATATTCTTCGGAGATGAGTCCTCTAAAGTAGATAGTGATCACTTTTGTAGTCTTCTATTTTCACATCGGCAATCTGTTACTGATGTTAGCTATTAATAACAGAAACCTATTTTCGAATAGCGTTATTATTATTATATTTATTATTGTTGTTGTTGTTGTAAAAATTAGTATTGTAATCACTATATAAAATTTATACGCGAACAATTACAAATCCTGTAATACATAGAAACGTGAAAAAACTGAATATCTGACATTACCTATGGATGCTGGCGGCAGTGGCACACTTGCTCCGCCCAGCTGTTTTCTGGCGTCAGACACAAACGCTGAGGTGGCAGACAGCGCGAGTGCGCCGCCAGTTCCTCCCCATCTTCCGTGGATCCGCCACCAGAATCGTCGCCGCGCGAAGAAGTAGGATCACGCTGGTCGGATCGCTGCTAGTGGAAACAAGGCACAGAAGGAGGCTACCCGATCCGCACAGATGACCCGACGAGCTTCCTCCTCAAAGGGATTGATGGTCAGCTGTTTCAGGCCAGATGGGGTGAGAGTGCCGCACAGGATGGTGTGCTGGCGGTGGTGACGGCCAGAGACGCTGCAAGAGACGGATGCAGCGATTACAGCTGAACATCTGCCTAGTGCTGTCAAGAGCGGGAAGCGTACGGGCAGCAGCCATCAGATACCGGCTGAGTGTCCTGCACGTACAGTGGCTTTATCTTGATGTTGTCGAACGCCACCAGCACATCAAAAGGAGCTTCCATGACCCCCAGGCCCTGGGATGAAGCGACGCCTGCAGTTGTTTCCCCAATGGTGTCCACTGTGGTTGTGGTCGGTTCTTGGCATTCTGAGGGTGATGTCGATTCTAATGGCGAGAGAATGAGGCCTGCTGGTATCCACGGAGAACTTTTTCTGGTCGTGCTTCTCCCAAACCATAGCCAGGGCATATCCTGGTCGTTGACTGAAGGTGTGGGCCTAGAGTGGCTCACCCACAGCATATCGTGAAGGTCGTGACTGTGCTAACTTTCCGTTGTACAGAACTGAGCAGATGTAGTAGCGTCTTGGGCTGTAGCCCTTTAGCAAGATTGTCATTAGGTGCTTAGGAACAGAGGCAGCACTGTATCAGCAGGCGTGTCTGGAAAGTTCGTTGCCAGTTCTCTTAAATGTACACAGAAATAAAACACACCGCTCAAGTCTTCGTTTGATCCTGTCAGCAAGCTGAGAACAGGAACTGAAAAGCGCCACAAGCAATTTAATTTTTGTGAATAGATGAATTTTTTTTCCGTAAAGAAAAACGTGGAACTTTTGGGCTGCGTAGATGATCGCCCACAGTTACTTTAGTACTTGCGAATAATTGTATTGAGCAATTGTCAACCTCTTTGAGGCACCTGAAGTCCCTATTTGGATGCATCTGTGGCAAGAACCAGCTGTTTCCTCGGTATAAAAATACTGAGACATGGAGAACACATTAGCAGTTATTTAACATGGGCACACCAGATATCAAACAATAGGAACGCTCCTCTTTCGCAAGTCGTTTAAGGGACAAATGACATCTACCGCATTTGAGATAAATTTTTAATAGTAACTGACGTTCCACAAAAATCGTTTAAGTGCTTTCAGGTTTCATGGCTTAGGAAGATTGGAAATAGCCAGTATATGATGGTGCATAGGATGGATTTTTCATAGAAAAAAAAATCCCACATATTCTACTTCTACTTGAAAAAAAAAGTGACTTCAGCAGGTTGCACTTATGGCCTGCTTCTTTCAGTTTAGCAGGACTGACAGTCTGTCAAGATATTCCAGCTGTGAGGACCCTGTGACGATAATATTATCTACATAGTATGCACAACAGGGGACATCAAATACTAACTGTCCTAAGAATCGCTGAAAAGTGGCAGGGACACTCACGATGCCGAGAATCAAGAGTACGTAACGGTATAACTACCCGAACGTGGTGATGATAACCACAGGCTGTTGGAATTGGAATCCAGAAGATGTTGTAGATATGCCTCCATAAAATCAAGTTTGGACGGTATTCACCACCAAGCACTTCCGCACGGATTTCGTTGGGCCGCGGAATCGGGTAAGAATCCACCACTGACTATTAACAGCGGATTTCAAATCTCCACAGAGACGAAGTGCCCCTTAACGTTTGTGAATGACAACCAATTGTGTAACCCATTGTCTAGAGGTGACCTGTTCATTGATACCCAGGCCCTGCAATCTCAAGAGTTCCACCTTGAGTCCACATCTCAGGATGAAGGGGAGAGTCCAAACACAACAAAATTTAAGTATGGCCATTAGTTTGAGGAAGATGTATGCCTTGAAATCCTTTTCCAGATCCAAAACTGGAAAAGGCAGGGGACAAAACTAGTGGTCGTAGAGTTCCTGGAATGGAATAGAGTCGGAAACAAGATGACCAGCGCCTTCAATTTGAAACACGAAATATGTGAATGCATCGACCTCAGAAACGTTCGCTGACGCCATACTCCTTACAACCAAAAACGTGATCACCCTAGTGATGAGATGATATTCAAGTCGATCATGAATTCACCTTGAACACGAGTGCGCTGGTTTCCATAGCCGACCAAATGCGATTTGTGGAGGAGAGAGACCAGGTTGACACAGACAATAATTTCTTTACAGATTCGTGTGGGTCACAGCCGACCCTCTGTCGACCTGGAAACGGAACGGTCGTTGCTGAAACAACAGATTAAAGTAAATCTTGTTGGGGCTGGAGTAACACAATGCACTTTCCTGAGCTCCACATACAGCTCCCTGTATCTTTCCGCCATTTTGCCGATGGGTTCGGTATTCTAGCACACCGAATGGTCTTGTTTTCGAAGGAGAGCCACAACATTATTCTGTAAGCATTTCGAAAGCGATGCCGAACGGTCCTTATGAACAGAACCGCTGTTGTCAGTTCCCCTCGCACCAACCAATCAAAAGTAATCTACCTCATCAGCCGGCCAGAGTGGCAAAGCGGCTCTAAGAGCTTCAGTCTCGAGCCGCGCGACCTCTACGGTCGCAGGTTCGAATTCTGCCTCGCGCATGGATGTGCGTGATGACCTTAGGTTAGTTAGGTTTAATTAGTTCTAAGCTCTAGGGGACTGATGACCTCAGATGTTAGCTCCCATTGTGCTCAGACTCATTTGAACCATTTGGAACAATCTACCTCAGATCCGCACGTGCACACTGCGCGCCACTGCAACACGAACCCGAAGCGGTTAGCAGCCAACACAGGCACACTGTTCTTCACAGTACCGAAAGGTGTGGTTAGAGTAAGTAATACTGTTCAAATTTCATTGACCACGTGCTTCCATGAATGCATGGCAATGATAGAATATTGAATGTGTTCTGGAAACTGTCATAAATTTCACATTATATCATTTTATTCTCATTCAAATCGACGCCTGATTTTGGTTTTTACGTCTCTGTATATGAGTTAATGAATTAGGAACGGAGTGTAGCACCACATTGTGCAAATACATGTATAGAACCACCAGAAAAATTCGTCATTTTTTCTGTTATCCTTCATTCCTTAATTGCTTCAAAATTCATGAAGATACGTTCCGTCTGTGCAACTAATTTGAAGTGGAAATTGAAATAAGAACACCGTGAATTCATTGTCCCAGGAAGGGGAAACTTTATTGACACATTCCTGGTGTCAGATACATCACATGATCACACTGACAGAACCACAGGCACATAGACACAGGTAACAGAGCATGCACAATGTCGGCACTAGTACAGTGTATATCCACCTTTCGCAGCAATGCAGGCTGCTATACTCCCATGGAGACGATCGTAGAGATGCTGGATGTAGTCCTGTGGAACGGCTTGCCATGCCATTTCCACCTGGCGCCTCAGTTGGACCAGCGTTCGTGCTGGACGTGCAGACCGCGTGAGACGACGCTTCATCCAGACCCAAACATGCTTAATGGAGGACAGATCCGGAGATCTTGCTGGCCAGGGTAGTTGACTTACACCTTCTAGTGTACGCTGGGTGGCACGGGATACATGCGGACGTGCATTGTCCTGTTGGATCAGCAAGTTCCCTTGCCGGTCTAGGAATGGTAGAACGATGGGTTCGATAACGGTTTGGATGTACCGTGCACTATTCAGTGTCCCCTCGACGATCACCAGAGGTGTACGGCCAGTGTAGGAGATCGCTCCCCACACCATGATGCCGGGTGTTGACCCTGTGTGCCTCGGTTGTATGCAGTCCTGATTGTGGCGCTCACCTGCACGGCGCCAAACACGCATACGACCATCATTGGCACCAAGGCAGAAGCGACTCTCATCGCTGAAGACGACACGTCTCCATTCGTCCCTCCATTCACGCCTGTCGCGACACCACTGGAGGCGGGCTGCACGATGTTGGGGCGTGAGCGGAAGACGGCCTAATGGTGTGCGGGACCGTAGCCCAGCTTCATGGAGACGGTTGCGAATGGTCCTCGCCGATACCCCAGGAGCAACAGTGTCCCTAATTTGCTGGGAAGGTGCGGTGCGGTCCCCTACGGCACTGCGTAGGATCCTACGGTCTTGGCGTGCATCCGTGCGTCGCTGCGGTCCGGTCCCAGGTCGACGGGCACGTGCACCTTCCGCCGACCACTGGCGACAACATCGATGTACTGTGGAGACCTCACGCCCCACGTGTTGAGCAATTCGGCGGTACGTCCACCCGGCCTCCCGCATGCCCACTACACACCCTCTCTCAAAGTCCGTCAACTGCACATACGGTTCACGTCCACGCTGTCGCGGCATGCTACCAGTGTTAAAGACTGCGATGGAGCTCCGTATGCCACGGCAAACTGGCTGACACTGACGGCGGCGGTGCACAAATGCTGCGCAGCTAGCGCCATTCGACGGCGAACACCGCGGTTCCTGGTGTGTCCGCTGTGCCGTGCGTGTGATCATTGCTTGTACAGCCCTCTCGCAGTGTCCGGAGCAAGTATGGTGGGACTGACCCACCGGTGTCAATTTGTTCCTTTTTCCATTTCCAGGAGTGTATATTGCCGTACGCGTTTCACTTCTTTTATCCGTGAATATGCTTCACAAAAAAAGAAGCGAACCGCGTATGGCAATAAGCAAATTGCCTCCAGTTAGTTGCATAGATGGAATACATTTCCACGAACCCAAAACATTGTTTAAGGGAGTGTCAAAGAATAAGAACATTTATAGAATGGGGTTGTTCCTCGCTCGTAGAGATCCAAATGATGAAGTAGCCAACTTCCCTACATCATACATCAACGGTATGGTACATAAAAATAAAATTTAAGAAAAACGTCTTTTCGAGAGTGTGTGACAAGTGCAGTTATAGAAGTTCGTTGTAGTTTATAACAAGCATCTGATGAATTTAAATGTTTCATATATTGTGATATAGTCTAAAAATATTGTGGCAGGAATCTTTCGTCTCTGTCTACTGTTGCTAAGGAATCGATCGCAGATACGTTCTTGTGTTAAGCTAAAGTATAAAGACGATTGTTGCTAGTTTCATTCGCAGTAATTTAAGTTGTGCTCTTAGATTCCTTGTTGACCACACACTGTGAAATCGCTACGTATTCAGAAAAAGATGGTGAATTATTTGTGACCAAAAAAGTACAAATGTCACTGTCAGTTGTTTCATGCACAGCAATTTCATATTTCATTTCCTAAATATAAGGAAGTCACGAAATCGAAGATATTCCTTGCTGAGAAAGTGCGCTCTTATGTGTAAATAACAAAGAATATATCAGAAAATGCATAACCTTGACGTTAACGAAGTCTCAGAATGTGTTACAAACACGAAGAGGAGATAAATAATTTTGATATCTAGCGGTGAGCGAACGTACATTGTTTCACACAGCATTTTGTTGCGTTATCCACTGTACTACTACAACGCACTTACCTACAGTGCTTTATTCGTTACCGAATGATGCGAGCGTAAGCTGTAAATGCATGAACTTTTGCAAGGTTTCCTCTATCAGGCTTCACAAAATTCCTTTCCATTGTTATTTAAAAGTTTTAAACGTCTTTCGATGATTAATAAGCAAACAATTTGTGGAAAAATGTACGATAAGTCACTAACAATTACAGCAAACACTCATGTGATATATGTAAGTATTGAAATTTAATGATTTTTTAAATTTTCAATCTGTAAAAGTAACAGGTATTTTGTGAGAATATTGACTGTTTCTTTATGTTATAATCTTTCACAGCAACAACCTTACAAACCATATTTATAACAAAGGAAAATAGTTTATTACATACTCACTTTCCACTCACATGCATCCTGGTGATTCTTCAGTAACACAATCACTAAATCCTAAGCAAAACCGCTCAGAATGATTAAAACAACAAATTCCATGCGTAAATAAACCATACTGAACCGAAGGAGAGAGCCATACCGGAATCCAAAATCTCTCAGTACAGTTGTCGAAAATCGGCGGGAGGACCGATCGGTAACAGTTTTCAGAAGCTTACTGAATAGAAACTTCGGATAAAGAACCGAAAATGACGTAACTAACAAGGGTATTCTACTGCACAAATCGATATGAACGATACAGAATAGGGCCCGACATCTTTGTATTAGGCAGCAGAGGTGCTGGCTGTAGGTGACGGTGGTGCACTCTCTACACCTGCCCACAAATGCTACGACGGCAGAATGTGCTGGCGTGCCACTACTAAAACTGAAACCAATGTTGTGTGAGGAAAATAGGTAGGCAATTTGTTGATAGCGTGCCACAAAGATTGGTTTTGAATAACAGACATTCAATCTATTAACGTTAACTACTTTCTTTACTATAATGAACGAAATGAATAGCAAAAATTATTGCAGATGGAATAGCAAAATAACAGCATAACCAATCTCGCTTGTAAAATGGATTTACGGAATGATAGTATGACTGACTGAAAAACAAATTGTCTGGCTTAAATTGAAATTTTACGGACTTAAGACACCAACATCGTGAAAGAATAAGAGGTCACAGTAAGCGGAAGAGGTGACCGACGTTTGTCATCAAGTAGATGACTGAACAGTTGGTTTGATTCTGAAATCGGCGGAATTGACAGATACACTTTCCAGCGACCACAGCTGCTCATAATGATATTCTTCGACATTTTCTGTTAATTATTTGTCAATAATCGACAGCGATGACGTCTTTTTGCTCGTAGCTTACCTTCGACAAACGCTTTCGTGGTTTTGTGCTTCATTATCACTGCTGTAGTGGTATGTGCTACTGCTCAGTTCAGTAAACTGCTCCCGTTGCTGTTTCATTTTATTATCAACATCACCTGTAAGTAGCACAGAGCTATTTCTGAAAGAAAAATGCATTACTTTATTTTTGTATAATTTAGTCATTTGTTACAATTATCTCCATATCAGGGATGAAAGCCGTACACTGAATATCACTGCGTTATTTTGTTGGAATTTTATAAATTTGGATGGGATATACTTGATCATTGCAGGCTAGAGTATGACCCAAATTATGTTGAAGATCTCCAAAAGATGTTTGGCTCTAATAATAATGAAAATCTAAATTATTCTGAAGCCAAAGTAGACACATACAGCGATGAATGTGAAGTTCGGCAGGAGGATTCAGAAAAAGAGGAAGACAACAGAGACGATGATATGCAAGTAACGTTACTGTCATGGAAGGATCAAATACACAAAGCAGAATAAATGTACACCATCACAGATGGTACGTTTCAGGAAGCAAAATACTGGGTGGTCATAATTAAACTTTTCCTGTTTAACACATTATAACACGGAGACTAATTACCATTAGAGTACCAGACGTGGTAGCATTAATGTCCAGAGTATGGAGTGCATGATTCCCATGCGTCACAGCACCACCGTCTGGTTACAACTACGGCCGTCAGATGACGTGATCAGTCATCGTAATTCACACTCTCACACACCCGCCAGACGCAGTGCATTTGTTGGCGTGCCAACATGAGCTTGCACAAAACGATCAGAACATTATTGGTGAACCTACTATCAAAACAACTCTAACGCCGCACTTCGAGACTATCGCCGACTGAAAGGATTACGAAGGTTCCTCTTTCTCCACCTGCCTTGCAGAGCATGATGAAGAAGTTCGAATCAACTGTAGAACTGGTCGTCACTCCGGAAAGAGGCCGGTGATCGGTGGTTGGTGAAATCGCTGTGCCATGGAAGATAACGTTGCGCGTAATTCCCAATCGTCAGGCACTGCGGGTGCTGTCTCACGACAGTTGAACATCCCATGGTCGACTGTACGGAGGATGTTTCGAACCTTTCTTGAATGGTACCTGTACAAGATGCACATCGTTCAGCAGCTTGCATCACAGGATGCACAATGACGTGTTGACTTCGCTCTCAACTTTCTCGCAAATACTGAAGTTGACGATGGCTGGCCCTGGATAGTCCTATGGACAGACGGAGCTCATTCTTCTCTGATGGGTGAGATGAACACACATAATTTCCAAATGTGTGGAGTGTGGGGACCTTCACCTCCGGTCACTGTGCATGATGTTCCTCTGTATGGTGAATGTGTTACCGTATGGTGTGACTTCACAGCTACGTTCATCAGTGGCCCATTCTTTTTTGAACAGGTTGACGCTCAAAGACCAAAGATGTGTAGTGTGACTAGGCAGCGTTACTGCGATATGCTTCGCCAGTATGTCATACTTGCCCTACAGCAGACAGACGAATTGAACTCGACAGTTTTCATGCAAGATTGGGCCCCACCGCACAACGCTCTTGAAGTTCACCCGCTCCTCCGGAACACATTTGGAAGCTATTGAATTCCCAGCCGATCTTTTCCAAATGCTTGTCCAGCACGATCACCTCATCTCACTCCGTGTGATTTCTGGCTGTGTGGCTACCTGAAGGACAGAATTTACCAGGGGAACATTTACACATTTGCTGATCTGAAGCACAGCATATCGTTCTGCTGTGCAGAATGGAATCCTGCGCTTTCAGATTCTTCTAGACACTGGATGGACGCCATATTGAGCACTTTTTGTATATGTAATGGTATGATGTACCGTAGTAGGACATTAAAAGTGTTTCAAATAAATTGGTTCTGCCTTATTTCTCTTCCCCATGTCCTTAACATTAATGCTACCAAGCTTGGTTCCGTGTTATAACGTGTTAAACGGAGAAATGTTAATTATAGCCACATGGTAGTATACTCAAGTTACCACGGACCATACCTGCGACGAAAGCAGCGAGAATTTGGAATGCTGGATTTGCCTCTTACATGACATAGTGTCCGTTAATACGAGGCGAGAAATGTAAGCCATTTGGCCATGGTTATATTTTTTACAATGAGGAATGTAAGTAGAATCAATGCACTAGTAATTTACTTTTCGCAATAACGAAAATTATATCCGAAAGGAAGAATTCCTGAAGAAATTGTCTTATGCGTTAGTTTTCAATCAATGGGTTCGATGGAATTTGGACTCCTCAGTAATTCAAATTGACCTTCAGCAGCAGAAAAATATTATATGTTCCTTTGCGTTTCGGGTCTGCAACCGCAAGAATTTTCTTTTCTTCTACTATTTCGGTTGTATAACGTACAACCGAAATATTAGAAGACAAGGAGAATTCTTGCGGCTGCACACCCTAAACGTAATGTAACAGTTTTTGCGCCGCCAAAACCTGAAGATTCACGTGAAAATATTATATGTCAGTGCATGAAGAAGAATCAGAAACGAAAACAGCAATAAGAAAAATGGAATTGGTGTCAAAAGAAAAAGATTTAATAATTGTACAGTGAAGAAAAGACTAAAATATTATTGAAAAATGTGTCAAAACCAAAACTGTTTGATGGGCTATCAAATATTTTCCTTTGACTACGGAATAATTGCACATTTATTATCGCAGCGCAGTAACGACAATGAGAAAACTGAGTTTCAACTTCTATCATCATTGTTGTTTTCGTGTGTTATTTTCCTGTTGTATTGTTTTTAACCAGCGAAACCTGACAGAAAAGCAAGCGAATAAGCGATATGACGAATCTGATACAACACGATCGATGTCGTTGCGGAGGATCCCGCGTCTTAAGGATGGCTAACTTAGAGCAAACGTCGAAACGTAGGATTCTATTTTGCCTCTCAAACCAGAAATGTGCGAACCAACAGTAATAAATGTGTTGGAATTTAGATCACTGATTGAAGTAAATAAAACGATATACAACCAAGAAAAAAACAGTTTAAGGTAGAAGAAACAGTAGGAGCAGGTATCGCAGAAATTCTCATAGACGTTAAATCATTGTTACAGTAAATCCAAGTTCTTACTAACAAAGTAACTCGTACATACTGTCGAATCTCTTGTGAAGTAACAAAAATACACTTGTAGAAACGACATGAAGGTTGGTATCCTGTCAGTTTCGTTTAAATCCGTGAAAGAATTCAACTCACCGTAAGTATGGTAATAGATCCAGTGGAGAGAAATTCAAAAATTATGTGGCCTGGGCCTGGACATTACAAAAATGAATTGTACACAGTTTAGATATTGCATTACTAACCCGACCACACCCGATTATTTAATGAATGGAACTGCATTGTATAAAATGACTTGGAGCTTCTGGTTACAAATGAGTTAATACACTAAACAATGGACGTTAGACAACGGAAAACATTCATGGCTGATGACAAAACTACAGAAATCTCAATTACCCGCGGATATACGTATGATACAATGACACAATTTTACAATTGCGTTCCGCGGTGTTCATGGATATTGCGATAAACTTTTTTCGATTTTGTATTTTGTGTAAGGGATTGGGGGTGCTCGGGGTTAGAGGTAGGGAGAAATTAGCGAGATAAGGACTGAAATTATCTGTACAGCTTTAACTGCTTTTGCTTCCCACTCTAACAACACCATCAGATAAATATTCATGTTGTAGGTAATGATCTAGCTGTTCCTTAGTACGTCATTTGGTTTCTGTGGTTTATGACTTTTTACACGAGAAAACAATGGGCAGAATGATTGTATAACTAACGGCCTGTGTGGCCTTTAGAGAACTTTTACCCGAGGGGCCGTAGTAAAGGTGACGGATAACAGGGAGAAAGATGGATTGTGGTCATAAATGCTGTGTCTAGCAACCTGGCTATGTGAGTTATTCTGGGAAGCAGAGCTCTGTGGATTGTACCTGCAGAGGGACTTTGCGCCAAGGCCTCTTAGGCTCGGAGCAGGTAGGCGCTAGTTCACAAAACATTTAACGTGGACCAGACGACAGGCTGTAGTGAAGGTGGTCAGTTGGCAGAAAGTGGGTAAGGAAGCCATTTAAGAGAGACTACTGTTGTCTGAGCATTTGTGCAAACGGTGAGACGGTCATAAAACTCCAGGCGTTCTCACATTAGAAGCTACGACGATGACAGAGTGGCTGGTGGACATGTTTAGTGGAGGCAAGACTTTAACTCCCCTGCCATTCTTTTAGCGAGCAGCAAAAGCATATATTTCACAGGCACGGCTGTCTGGGAAGCTTAACTGCCTTCTTTCAGTAACTGGAAACGTTTGTCCTGGAAAGATTAGATCTCTCCGTAAATGTGGGACTGTTGTCCCATCTAGGTAGACGTTTTTTGCCGAAAAATGGCCACGCTTAAAGTGAGAACGACGCCTCCATAGTCTAAAATCTTCTTTTTTCAGACAATGATTTTGCGTCGGTGATTGGCTCCTCTCAGGATACGCAAAGAAGAGGCTGGCTCCCCCAGTGTGGAAACCCGGTGCTGTGTCAGGATTGGCTACCAGACCAACAAAACATTCAAGAGGGGAGATTCAATGAGTAGAGGATAGTTCAGTTTGTTTATACAATCTGCAGGCGATTTTTTTCTTTTTCTGCTGATTTGGCTCACGTACCGAGGTTTGGTGGAAAGTGATTGTGATTCTTTACTGTCTTTTACTGCTGATCATCCCCTAGTGGATACCTCCTAGTCTTTTCCTAGTGAGTGAGATTTGTGGTCTGCAACTTATGGTTGACTAAGAGCCAGTGGCAGTTTCCAGCTGCAGCAATAGGGAAACTGAATATCGCTTCGACATATCGTGTGTCACAAGGGTGAACATATCCGTCCTGAGTAGGCCGCCTGACAATTGCAGCACGTACCATCGTGCCTCTGAGTGGAATTGGTTTGGGCAGACAGCGAACAGGTGCAACTCACACTGAAATCTGCTGAAATTTCAGGGTTCTCACAGTTAAGTCTCCCGCGTTTTGATAATCAGAACGCCAGTACGCGTAGTTTGCAAATTTCCGTGAACAATTCAGAACATTACAGCTGCTGCAGCGCGCCGCTCCTGGGCCATAGTATGCCGTTTTCTGCTGCCGCCAGAATCAAGTTACAAGGGTAAATTATTGCTGCATCACTTTAGCGTTGTTAAATGACATCCACAGCTTCCTGTTCTCCGGTGGTCCATAGTTTGTGGTATACGTGGTCGTAGTTATTTCCATTTGAATATCATTGGACCTCACCGTGGATTCATGTAAATAAAGTCAGATTGCCTTGTAAAGGAAATTAATTTAGGGAAGAATCTGTATTTTTTCCATCCCAATAACTGCTTTGCCGGCCAAGCAGCATCCCTTTTCTGATTTGTGTTCGTCATTTTTTTGTAAGATTTATCAGCTCGTTGTAGTTATAAAAGGATGAATAAAAATTTGTGATTGTCTTTGTAAACTTAAATACGCCACTGTTCTCATTAAAATTCCCTCTGCTATTAACCGATTTTATTTTTTGTCGTAATATATCGGTACACTAGCAATTTAAGGTTGAATGTGATTAAAATAGTTAATTTGATTATTACTTTGACTGCAGAAAAATATGACTCTAAGCACTATGGGACTGAGGTCATAACTCCCCTAGACTTAGAACTGCTTAAACCTAACTAACCTAAGGACATCACACACATCCATGTTCGAGGTAGGATTCGAACCTGCGACCGTAGCAGCAGCGCGCTTCCAGAGTGAAGCGCCTAGAACCGCTCGATCACTGCGGCCGGCGTGATTGCAGACATAGGCAGCAAAAGTGCTACGAGTAAGTTCACTAATTTCATAAATAAAAAATTAAGGATGTAACTCACGATTAGAAGGTTATGGAAAAGAGAACACCTTTCCTTATATAAAGACAATAACATCTGCCATCACTCGGAGATTTATTCATGATTAAAGGAAGCGACAGACAGCAAGGTCCGCTGCATAAATATAGTATGGATAACGTGAGCGCCTCGAATTACACAGCATGAAGACATGCTCTCAGATTCAAACTCTATGCTTTACATATTGTGGTAAACCTTTAACGTAAAATTATATCTTCAGACAGGCAACTTGCAGCATGGTCTGGTGACCAGGAGACAATTCATTAACATAGTTTTGCAGAGGCCGAAGGGTTTATGGACAAAACATAGTGGCACAGATGAGAGAAGTTCAAGAATGTTATTCAATGAAAAACTACTGTGCAAAATTCCTTTATGAACAGGTGTATTTGAAAGGAAAGGGCTAAGAGTTTTAAAAGGAGTAGCAAGTGTGGAAAAACACTTAAGTACTGCAAAATCTCGTGCAACAACTTTCAGCTGGTAAATTACTGGAGTTACTCGTCTAGAGGCCTGCTGAAGCAAAGACGAGTGCGCCATTTTCCTCACTCGCAACTGTGTGGCCCACCCTGCTCATTCCATTTTTCCTCTTCTGGACCGACAGTGGCGCGAATACTCTTCAAACGAGCACCACGTCGCTGCAGTCCTCTACCGAAAAACATCGCGACTGAAGAAGAGAGCAACAGCTGCAGCTCTTTTGTTGTGTGCCTTGTTCTGTTTCACTGTCGTCAGTTCCCACATTTTTCTGCGAAACTACCACTTCAGCTACGAATGCACAGCGCTCTGTTCTGTTCCTTTTATTAGGTTTAACGCTGGCGGACGCCAGCCAGACGTTGGAAACGCAGATACGAAGAGCAGTGCCTCGCTCAACACTCGTACTACGTAGGGTCCTTCTTTTCTGGCAGGGGGAAAAAAGGTAAAAAACGCTCGGGAATGGCACTCAACTTCAGAACGGTTTAGCTCAAAGCTAAGCTGTGTGTAAGTATCTCGGCGGATAAATGAAATGGGGAGTTTAACAGAAAATACCACAGGCAAACCAGTTTGTGCGCCCCCACGTACAACAACAGACTACGACGTAAGAATGTCAGTTGCCTATATTCACCTACATGTACACTGCGCAACGAAAACCTCCGAGCCATAAATTTGAAATTTGGCTCAAATGATCTTACCACCCTCCTGTGTAACGGTGCGAAAGCGTGGCGCCCTGCCGCAACACTCTCGGTCTCAGCGCCGCTTCAAACACCTAGATGTTGACAAATGCAGTAAAAAGATCGCAGACCAGTAGTTTCTGTGAGGTGTGAGATGGGTTAATGACGTCACATCGGCACCAAATTTCACAACAGTTCTGTCCAACTGTTCCATGCCCGTGTCATACGATGGGAAGATCGTCTGTTACCAACGGTTCCCTCTTTTCCCCCTTCTGGGATGTAGGTCGGAACCGCGACAGTTAGCGTTGAGATCACTCGGTTTTCTTATGGCCGGCAGATAAAAACAAGTACATTTATAAAGTTCTGAAAAAAAGGGTATGAGTGGCCCCGAGGGTTTGTCAAACTGGGGGGGGGGGGGGGGGGGTAGGGGGTTCCCTTTGCGGTTTTAATCAACTTCTCCTTCTTCCTGGGACTGGCCACAAAAGGTCTTTTCCTATCGTTTCTGACCAGCAGTATGTTGAAGTGTTTCCCCAAGCTACTCATAAGAAAACCACATGATATCAACTGTAGGTGTTGCAGTTCTCACCTCCATCACAGTGGCGGCAAAAGAAGGGGTAAAATGTGAGTGAGAGGGGGTGTGATGACCTTCGCATTAGCCGATATCTTGTTGTTTAGAGCGTCGCTAAACCTTAGGGCGACGTAGAAAGGCACTACAAAAAAAAAAAATAAAAAAAAAATAAATAAAATGTTCAAATGGTTCAGAGCAATATGGGACTTCTGACGTCACCAGTCCCATTGAACTTAGAACTACTTAAACCTAACTAACCTAAGGACATCACACACATCCATGCCCGACGCAGGATTCGAACGTGCGACCCAAGTGGTAGCGCGGTTCCAGACTGTAGTGCCTAGAACCGCTCGGCCACTCCGCCTGGCCAGGGCACTACACTTTTGCAGAATTACAAAGGAAGATTGTAGGCATCTTTGAGCAACTTATGCGTCGGTGACAATTATGGGATTCCGAAATTAGTGGTCCTTTAATTCTGTTGCGCAGTTCAGCTAACACCTACGTGTTGTTAACCTTCCACTGCCATAGTTCATAATTGCATAGGATATCATTCTGAAAAACAGCAGCAGTCCATATGGAGGATATAGTTGCGCTTGCAAGTAATGGATTAACTGTTTTGATGGATTCTGGCAACATTCTCATACCAAGCAAATACAATTTGGGTTGAACTGTTTACTGTATGACATATATATTTTTCTTTGTATCGAACTAGAATAACATGTACTGATAACTGAACAACAGAATTTTTAAGTTTAGTGATTTAGCGCTATCGCTGAACTTCGCGAATGGACGCGTCCATCAGAAAAATTCAAGTACTACAGCATCTAAAAAACTAAAAAATTATGTATTTTTTCCACAATTGTAGTCTCTTTACGTCAGTTCTAAGCAGATAGTCGGCTGTAATTTTTGACAAATCTTGTAGTGGGTACAACGCTTGATTCATTGTTCCTTGCCGGCCGACGTGGCCGTGCGGTTCTAGGCGCTTCAGTCTGGAACCGCGTGACCGCTACGGTCGCAGGTTCGAATCCTGCCTCGGGCATGGATGAGTGTTTAGGTTTAAGTAGTTCTAAGTTCTAGGGGACTGATGACCACAACTGTTAATTTCCGTAGTGCTCAGAGCCATTTGAAGCATTTTGAGCCATTGTTCCTTACGCTAAAAAGAAATCTGGCGATCTTGCATCACCAAGGGGCCCAAGGAGGGATATGTAACACAGTCTTACACATTTCTAGTAATCATTCTCTATGACTTCATTAAACTGTACATTTAATGTTGTTGACCACTTGGAGTAACACTTCAACTTTAGTAATCACTTAAATTATCCGATAAATATTATCTAAACACCACTACACCAGTGTAGAAGCGGTAGTAGCAAAATGGGTCGGTCAGGAGGCCACAGTGACTTTGAATGTAAGCTATTCACTGGGTATCATCTAACAAGTCGATTAGGGACACTAAAATATTTCTAAAACTGCCTAACTGGTCTGTGGGTAATGTTATTGTGAAATGGAAACACAAACAAAAAGGATCAGCTATATCAAGACCAGGCAGGTCCTGTGTGCTGACGGACAGGGACCGTTGCGCGTTGCAGAGGCGACCTACAAAAAGTCGTAAGAAATCAGAAGAATGCATCACTCGTCAGTTCGAAAGTGGTACCAATACCGAAGGTAGTACAATGACTCCGTGTACAGAGATAAAGACAATGGGATAGACTCGATACACATCTCAGTGGTCAGTGCTAAGCGACGGTTGACGTGGCGTGAACAGCGATTCTGGTGGACAGTTGGTGACTGAAAACAGTGCTGTGAAGTGATGGATCACTTGCTCTTTGTCAATCGAATGGGTGCGATTTGAGTTTCAAAAGTGCCTAGAGAACGATACCTACCGTCATGTTTAGTACCAAGAGTGAAGGTGGTGTTAAAGTATGATGGTGTTTTTTTCTGTTTAGGGTGTACTGGTGCTTTACTAAACGCCAAATGCGAAGTTATATCAAAACATGGCGATGGCATTCACTAAATTGATGTTCAGTTGCCTTAACATTTGCGACTGCTAGTGCCAAGAACGAGAAAGCTGTGCGCAAAGTACATGTTTACTGCTTATGTAGGATACGCTCTGGACTGTGGATGTCTGGAAGCTTTGGTTTTGTAATCTTGACGCTATGATTTCTTCGATTGTCTATATAACATCATTAGAGGGCATAAAACAGTTACTTTTGGTAGTGGAGGGGAAGAGACGTATACGGTTGTTCCTTAATGGTCGGCAGCATCGATTCTAGGTCGATGCCTCTGGGAACTCTTTCCTGGTCATTCATCAGAAAGTTTTGTAACCTACGTAGGGAGTAGCGTCTTATTCCTGTATTTTGACCAGAGTGTTCTTCTTTCTAGTTTATTGTAACTTCGGATACTGGTTTTCACAAAGCAATAACCACTTTGTATGTGACAGACGCCAGTATTCCAGCACAACAGTGGAATTTTATATATGACTAATACATCCACATCTTTCACAAGCAATTTCTTGGTCCTGATGGTCAGAATGTTATGCTACATGTAGCGACTGTATTTATTTAAAAGAAAATTACAAATGTAGTACAACTTTCAAAATACTACTACTACTACTACTACTACTACTAACAATAATAATAATAATAATAATAATAATAATAATAATAGTAAGAAGTTATTACATTACTTCATGTATACAGACTTTTAATAAGATACATGTTGATCTTTATACTTCCTGTATCAAAACCATCTTCATACAATATTTGTTTTTTAGATTCTTTAAACTCAGTATGTATGTAATCTGGCCTGTGTGCAGTTGTACATTCGAGTAGTGCAGGACCTACACATACGTGATACTGTATTATACACTACTGGTCATTAAAATTGCTACACCAAGAAGAAATGCAGATTATAATCGGGTATTCATTGGACAAATATATTACACTAGAACCGACATGTGATTACATTGTAACGCAATTTGGGTGCATAGAAACCAGTAGCCAGAACAACCACCTTTGGCCGTAATAACTGCCTTGATACGCCTGGGAACTGAGTCTGACAGAGCTTGGATAGCGTGTACAGGTACAGCTGCCCATGCAGCTTCAACACGATACTACAGTTCATCAAGAATAGTGACTGGCTTATTGTGACGAGCCAGTTGCTCGGCCACCATTGACCAGACGTTTTCAATTGGTGAGAGATTTGGAGAATGTGCTGCCCAGGGCAGCAGTCGAACATTTTCTGCATCCAGAAAGGCCCGTTCAGAACATGCAACATGCGGTCGTCCACTATCCTGCTGAAATGTAGGGTTTCCCAGGGAACAAATGAAGGATAGAGCCGCGGGTCGTAACACATCTTAAATATAACGCCCACAGCTCAAAGGACCGTCAATGCGAACAACAGGTGACCGACACGTGTAACCACTGGCACCCATCACGCCGGGTGATACGCCAGTATGGCGATGGCGAATACACGCTTCCAAAGTGCGTTCACCGCGATATCGCCAAACACGGATGCGACCATCATAATGCTGTAAACAGAACCTTGAGTCATCCGAAAAAATGACGTTTTGTCATTCGTGCACACAGGTTCGTCGTTCAGTACACCATCGCAGGCACTCCTGTCTGTGATGTAGCATCAAGGGCAGCAGCAGCCATGGTCTACGAGCTGATAGTCCATGTTGCTTCAAACGTCGTCGGGTAATATGCCTGTCATATCGACTGCTAGTGATACGAGGCAGTTGGGATCCAGCACGGCGTTCCGTATTACCCTCCTGAACCCACCGATTCCATATTGTGCTAACAGTCATTGGATCTCGACCAACGAGGGCAGCAATGTCACGATACGATAAACCCCAATCGTGATAGGCTACAATCCGATCTTTATCAAAGTCGGAAACGTGATGGTACGCATTTCTGGTCCTTACACGAAGCGTCACAACAACGTTTCACCAGGCAACGCCGGTCAACTGCTGCTTGTGTATGAGAAATCGGTTGGAAACTTTCCTCATGTCAGCACTTTGTAAGTGTCGCCACCGGCGCCAACCTTGTGTGAATGTTCTGAATAGCTAATAATTTGCATATCAAGGCATCTTCTTCCTGTCGGTTAAATTTCTCGTCTGTAGCACGTCATCTTCATGGTGTAGCAATTTTAATGGCCAATAGTGTACTTCTCACAGTCTCAATGAATTCATTTTTCACATTTCTACTTATTGGATATCTTTTGTCAACAGCAAAACATATCACTTCATATAATATGCAAATGTTTCAAACACTTCTTTTTTAACAATATACCAGATCAAATAGTATCAGTGCTATGCCATCAAAAACAGCTACAATCTGAAACAACTACTGCTACTGTTGATTTACTGCTGCTGGAGAGAACATTGACGTTGATTTAGTCTAGTGTGAACTTAGAGACCAATTGGCGTTCGTTGTAGGATAGTCTATTGCACAAGCCATACCACTGCATCTGAGTGAGCTGAAACCTTCTATGATATAATACATCCAGTATCTCAATTGTCACCTAAAACTAGATGACTGATGAAATGCTAACATTAATTATTGCGACACACATGCGATGAAATAAAACATATGTGTGAACAGCAACATGGCGCTTACAAATAACTGCTAGAAATATAGACGGACAGTTCATCCCTCATTCCAGTTCCTGTCAGCCTATCAGAACAGATGGGAGTGGTGGGGGACCTTTCCCACTATTAAAGTTCATCTAGGTGGTAGTACCTTCCGTCTCCTACATCCAGTGGTTCCATTAAAAGTCCTACAACAACCCTTGACTCTCTCTCAATAATGCTTTTTTTAATGTATCTATTAGTCAAAAACGATATAACGTACGTAGTACCCCAATACAGCGCCAGGTCAATACTAGAGTACAACATTCCGCTGGTGTGCTGTACCCAAACCACAAAAGCACTTTCTAGCAAAGCCAAATGATTTACAGTTATCATTCTGTGTGGATAAAATGACGTCTCTTTTTTTAGCTCTTCTCAGGAACACTCATGTCGATAAAATGATTTCTTGCTGTTGACCAGTCCGTAGACAGAAAATATCCCACTGTAATATTAAGAGTCAATCTATATAGGATGGATTATTTTAACCATAGTGCCTTTTTTTCACAGTGTATGTTAATAAGCCAAACATAACATAAAATGTATGTATGTGCATGTGTATGTTTCGTATCTCCTTCTAAATCACTAGACCAGTCGTAACAAAAGCTTGGTACACATATTCTCATTGTCAGACAGCAATCGCTGTGGTTATAAGAACTATTACAGTTTTGGAGAAAGGACCACCTACTATCCACGCACCAGATGATTCAACATTCGTTAATGGAAGCCAATGGTAAGACTGCACACACCAGAAATAATAAGCACTGTCACACAGAATCTTATTTCTCTGATATACTGACCATTCCTACCAAATGCACCAGCTCCTGGCATGTATCCAAATAGTCATTACCAATAGACAAAACAAAATTCTCGGTAGGATACTTTCACAATGTAGCTGCGTACCACTAAGTATAATTATTACTGTTTTATTACTTCTCGTTATTCTAATACATGGTAAATGTTTAGTGCTCTGATTTTCCTCTTACTCATGATAATCTTACAAATCTTTAGGAAACAAAATTCTGGTTCATCAAAACTATTCCTTTTCCAATCTAAGCAAAGCAGTTTCGTAATTTGTTTACTAGCTTAGGTCCCTAAGTACTTAGAACAGGCCCTGAAAGTTAGTACATTTTTAATCTGGTGCCGAAAACCTGTAGGGTAGTAATTTATTATTTTGTGACACAATGAAGTCGAAGAAAGAAGCCAATTTGCTGTTGAATGACTACCGCATGCGACTTAACTCTTGTTTGAGTGTGGTTGGAGAGATAAAAATTACGATGCGCTGCGCTCAGTAACAACAAAGCCCATTCATCTGGGAGTGATTTAGGAAGAAAACAAAATTGATCTTGTTGAGCCATGGAGAGTTAGGGCAGATAAGAAGTGAAGACATTCTGTAACAACGGCTACAGTGTTAGTTTTGACACTTGCTACAGGAATCAGTTGCACAGTTGTAGATAAGAACTGCAATTAAGGGTGCCAGCATCCCAAATGCTCGCTAGATTCTGGTGAAGTAATTGAAAGCTACACTATGTTTACTAACATTCACAGAATACTTCTTATGACCATTCCTCAGAGACCGGTCTGTTTGGCCGAGTGGTTCTAGGCGGATCAGTCCGGAACTGCGCGACCGCTACGGTCGCAGGTTTAAATCCTGCCTCGAGCATGGATGTGTGTTACTTCCTTAGTTTAGTTAGGTTCAAGTAGTTCTAAGCCTACGAGACTGATGACCTCAGATGATACGTGCCATAGTTTATAGAGCCATTTCTCAGAAAAATGAAAGACGTGGTTTTAGTCAGTGAACAGGAAAATATATTTAATTCTGAAGACATTGTATTGAACATGAATATCATTTGGGAACACCGAAAGCCTTCCGAAATCAAAATTACACGTGAATCACTTAAAAACCATCAGAAATTGTAACTGTGTTTGTGAAATATGAAATGATTTTTAAAATTCCTTCAGCACTGCTCTCTCATTAAGTTAGCGGGATCATAAATCAGCACCCTAATTTATGTCTATTTACTTTCAGCTTGCAAGGTATGGACGATAATGAACGGTGCAGGATGATTTGCTGTAATTGTGAAAATTCCTAAGCCCTTGTCTCTTCTCCACTCAAAATGAAGGAAAACAGGTCAAGGGCAACCAGAACAATTTCGGCAGTTAAAGGAGGCGGAATAACATTTTTTACTTTGATGAGTGCTCCTTGAGTATCTGTCAAAGGTAGGAGTGAATGCTTTTTATTACGTTCAGGGAGGACTGTGCGGTTTCTAGTCTTACTTATGTTTGAAAAGGGCATTTCAATACGTTTTCATAATTAGTGACAAGGAGTATCTCCACGGGTAGACGACTGGGTTGAGGAATTATTGACTTTTATAACGCTTCAGGGTGTACCGGACATCAAAAGTTCAACAGAAAGCAAAGTAACACATGATGTGCTCCAAACTTTCTCTCATTATAAATAGATCTGATACCAGGTACGCGTAAATTTTTGTAACAGATGAAGTGTAAGAAGTAAATATTGTAGAGAAAGAACAGAGCTTGACCACAATAATCAGGTAGCTTGCAATATTCATGCACAGATGAAGAGATTTACTCAGGATAGACTAGCGTGGAGAGCTGCATCAAACCTGTCTTCCAGCTGAAGACCACAACAACGACAACAGCAGCAACAACGTCTTCAGACGATTCAGCAAATGACATCATGGCCGCCTTTCTGAAATTATTTATTTATAAAACTCACTACCGCAGTTTCCACTGTCTGATTATTACCAGGTGGAATGCTGAAAAACTGTGCTTCAGTACGTGTCAAAACGTAAATAATACCTAACATATACACACATCGTTGTCATTTACTTATGTCGGCTACTTAATGTTAGCGTTGAAATCATCTTCTAGATGAGTCAAATCAAATTACTAATCGTTTATATTGTATACATGAGAACTGAAGTAAATGTGTTTACTCCAACAATAGCATACCAGTTTCTTCGAAAAGTCACTATACTCAATGTCAACGAAAATATCTGCAGCTCTAGGCTACGTAACCTCTGTTTATAAGAACTGACCAATAATTCATTTCAAGTCACGCGTAAATCCTTCTCCCAGGACCAAATCTGAGAATGATCTCTTCTCTGAATAACACAATAGCAAATAAACTTCTTTTCTCGATTTACATAACCCGGTAGTCTCCGTCCTAAGACCAGTCCACCTTCCGAAACAAATTTAGGTGAAATTACGTAATAACACATTCCGTAAAAGCAAATAAAAACAGACTAACCCAGACATTACTCACGTGAACAGCTGAATTAAGTTTCACGTTTCTACAACACCGAACACTGAGCTCTTGACAACTCGAATTATGCCCCATTTATATGACTCACAGTGTGATTCTCTCGTTCACTCACAATCGGTTATTCGCAATTCAATTACTCTTTCTTCACATACAACTCAAATTCACTCTCTCATTCAGTCAGACAGCATAATCAGACGGCATAACAGACCAAAATAATAATAGTAGACGTGATAAAAAATGGCTACATTTTGTAAGTTGAGACTGCTGCATAATGTGAAACATTATAGTGTTTAGTTGACTAGTTCAGTAACTAAGTACTGAATATATATCATTATGTAACCTATTTCCAGAAAAATATAAAAGTGTCTGACTGTTGGATGTAACGGGAAGTTATACATTTTTAGTTTTATATGTAATTGTAAATACCATATTTCAGAAAATAATTCTAGCACGGCGCTGACACTTCTAAAACAGTTAGCTGTTCTGGATTTGAAAGGGTCTATAAAATTTCATTTTGATTCTTGAATGGTAGGCATCTGTATTAATTCTCAGTCTTCGTGTAATTGAGTCGAACTGTAACACGTTAACTTGAGAGAAGGCTTGCAAACAGCCATAAACCACGATACAACAGATGGCAACCAGTTGGACAAAGAAACACAGAAACGAATCTTACAGTTCCCTAACGGCCAATACATATCGCTACGCCATAAGACATGTATTAATGCGCGTAGTTGTTTTGCATATGTGTACAGAAGCTGTTGTATATTAGTGTTTTATGGTCTTCGTGAAATAGTCTATTATCTTTCTTTGCTACCTCAGACAAGGTACGGAAGTGCCTCCACAGACTTTTGTCTTCATGCGTGTGTCTGTGAAGACAAGGCCTTTCTCCCTTTTTCTGGTTTCTTTATTATGAACTCTGTAACAAAAGTTATATAAATGTGGCTCAGTCGAAATTTTGAACAGTTTTGTCATTTTCCTTGGTGATTAACTCTTACAATAAAATTGAAAAAAAGAAACACATTAATTTATGTATTTAAATTAATAACTACTGACTGTGTTGAAATACAGATAAGAAGGGATTGAATAACTTCCTTGAAGACAATCAGCCCATAGAGTCATCTGTTACTTAAAAGAAATAACCGATAATCTACATACTGTTCTCAACTAAGCATATCCCCATACCCACGAAGATCAAATATAATGAAATAGAGTACCGTGCGTTCACGAAGCTCCATTGAATGCACTGTAGGATATTCATGTGATTCTTTCCCCATACCTCCAGTGGAATGAAGGAGGCATAACAATACATAAATAAAAAAGTTACTATCGCACTGATTCCACGGCTCAGCATCTATTTCATATCAGTTAATTGGAATAACGTTCAAGACATCAGACTTAAGTACGAGAGAAACAACAATTAATTCTCTTAGGGGGGAGAGATACAGAAGTTGTGTTGTTTTCTTGCATCACGCACAACGAATGACAAAACGTTTCCTTCAATTGATGTTTCCTTCCTCCTCCTTGTCCAGTTGGACCTAACATTGCAGTACCAAGATTTTGACATTTATCTGTATTACTTCCACCTTCTCACTGCAGAAAATGGTTATTCGGTGTTGAGTGGATCGGGATTACAGCAAACACGTGATACCAGGAATCAGCTTATGTTGGTGATCGGTCAGTGCGCCTGATTGCCACGGACCCGGATTCTGTCTCTAGTATTGCTGCGGATATTTCCTTCCTGGGCGCTCGCAGCCTAATAAGCAATTTGAATACGTAACAGCACCTCCAGCGGCTAGGGAGCTGACGACGGCCTGGAGCTGATGTCATGACCCCTCGCCCCGCCACATCGCGCTCAATTGACGCCAGTTGTCAGAGGTTGAGACGCCGGCCGGTCAACATTCCATGGCTCTCTCGGCCAGATCGCAGAGTTACTTTCACTGTTTAACGTCGTACAGGGAGGAATTAGAAATATCGTTTACAGAGTGAAGCAAGATTAGCGCAACAGGACGCGACAGTGCAATTTCTTGCACATGAACAGTAGAAAAAGGTCTCTTACAAATTTTAGTCCCGTGCATATTGTCGGTAAAACATCGGTGTATGAAGAAGGCAGTTTGGCTCAATTGACGCCAGTTGTCAGAGGTTGACACGCCGGCCGGTCAACATTCCATGTCCCTCTCGGCCAGATCGCAGAGTTACTTTCACTGTTTAACGTCGTACAGGGAGGAATTTGAAATATCGTTTACAGAGTGAAGCAAGATTGGCGCAACAGGACGCCACAATGCGATTCCTTGCACATGAACAGTAGAAAAAGGTCTCTTACAAATTTTAGTCCCGTGCCTATTGTCGATAAAACATCGGTGTAGGAAGAAGGCAGTTTGGCAGCACCGTAAGGAAATATGACAGACCTCTCTTCATTGAATACTCCTGGGCTAAGGAGAACAATTAGTGCTTGCTTTAGGATACTGGAGTCGAATTTTCGCCTCTGGAACTAGGTTTATTTTTTGTTTTCCAATTCTGATCTGCCAAATAATGCTTCAGAATAGATTGTTTTTTAAACGATACAAACCCTATGACTGCAGTTCTTTTAACGTTGAACTAACAAGTTATTTCATAAATATTCATGAAGAGTAGTAATTAGTTCAAATTAGTTCCCTGTCACAAAGCGTAAATATGGTGATATTAAGCATGTATACTACATTCAGTAATAGCAGCCAGTTGATTCAATCTTGAAAGGCATAAATCGTTATGTGATGATGATCGTATAAACAGTAACATGGTTTGGTAACCACCTGTGAAGCGGATTGCTAGGCTTTCTGCTGATGTAATATTCTAATGAAATGTAAAGGACAAGATCGAGATTAACACGATAGTTGGTACTAATCAGCTGATGGTATAGCGGAAACTGGGTTCGAATTTAGTTGATGTCGTAGTGTGAAACTTAGACGATGTAATTTTCATGGTCGAGACGAACTGCCTAGGATAAAAGAGACAGGGATAGACCAAGAGGGATTGGCATGGATTTGGCACTTTCCCTCATTACGTGTAAAACTGACGGAAAGGAAGACAACACTAACAATGGAAGGGAAAGCATGAAAGGTGTAGTGCGTGGAAGACAATAAAAATTTAAGGGCAATAAAATCTTTAAATTCGGAATAATAAAAGAAATATTGTACTCTCATCTGCGTAAGTATTAAATATCATCGCTATTTTGTACAAGAGCTGATATAAATATTGTAAATCGTTTAAGAAACGAGAAATAATAATTCTGTATTTCGGGGATCTTCAACGCTAGATTATTAAATATGCCGGATTATCAACATTTGCAAGAATCCTGCTTTTAAAAATGGCTAGGAGGAAAACCTCTCACTTAAACTTACAAAAAGAGGTAACTTTTATTTATGTAAATATAACAGGAGATATTACAGGAGGAAAAAGTAGACACCAGTATTACATTTCAACAAAAACATAACTGCATTAATAGTCGAATACTGTACTGATCTATTCAATCAGCTTGAGGCTCAAAGCTTTACAGAAGTTCAGAACAGATATATAATTGTTTATAGGACAATTATGAAAAAAACAAGCACCACCGGTTTGAAAAGATCAGGAACAAACAAATTAACAATAACTGTTAACAAGAATTTCTCACTGTTTAATAGGAATCTTTCTTTAGGAATAGCACAGATATCTGACGTTGTCAAGAGCTAGGAATAGCTCGAACTAGTATCTGTCACTGATGGTTTAGCTGAAATTTTCTTCGAAGCCCTCTGAAACATTGCAGGAAACTAACTACTTCTTAAACTGAGCTATTTTTTGTTATAAGTAGTATTTAGTATGATGTGCGGATTCACATCCTCAGAAACGTTGTATTCTTTGTTGCTCTCAGGGAATTTCACAAAAGCGTTAATTTTTATGGAACCTCAGTCAAAGTCATGTGAATTGTAGGCGTTTTTTCTTCGTCAGTTTTAGTTTCTGGTGACTCCTGTGGTTCAAAACACTTTTTAACATCACATCGACAGTCAGCGCCGCTTCGATAATTACATTTCTGTCAATGTTCACAAGTTCGTCGATTTTTTTTCTGCTCAAAATGCACTCAGTTCATTAGCAGATGTGGAATGCATCATTTGTTCAATTTCCGAGCGATCAGTTGGTGATTCATCATCATTTACATCGCTTTCAATCTCGGCCTCCTCGACTAGTTTAGGCCACAGTTTTCTCCAGGCCCTGTGCAGTGTTGTAATTTTCACAGAGGCCGAAGCATTTGCAGCCGTAAAAATAGCGTCATTAAGGTTAAACATGCTTTGTAACGTTTTGAACGGTTCCGATGTTTCTCGAAGACATCCGACTGCATTGTCAGTAGCGCCTTGCTAAAAGTGCGGGGAAAATTCTGATACGTGCCGAACTATCGGGTCTGCCGGATTATCGAATGCCAGGTTGTCAAAGTGTTAGTCTATATCATGCACTCTGAAAAGTAAGAGTTAGCTCTCAACTTCCACTATTCTAACGCGAAACTCTGGCCATCACAGTAACTGTTCCGTGTAATAACAGAGTATTGATTAAAAATACTTGTCACACATGTAAGACAGTGTTGCCAAATTCCGTTCTTCTACAGTCTGCATCCATTTTCTGCTTAAAATATGGTCTTCGAATGTACCAGTTTTGGTTCACGTTGTACAAGAACGAGTTGAAGATATTCACTACTACCAGCTTCATACAAAAAACATTGGACTTTCGTCAAAGAAAATAGGCCTTTATTGCCTTCGTATGCCTGAAATGTTCTGTTAGAATCACAGCGACGGTGTTTGAGCAGAGGCGCTCGACCAGTGGATTTAACATGTGCGCTCCTTGCTCCTCTCAGTGTTCGCAAGCTGTTGTGCATGGTAGCTAGGGTTGTTCGTACAGGGCTAATGATCTGGTTCGGTATGTTGTAAAAGAAAGTCTTTACCTGTGAAAAGCACGCATAAGACATGTGGTGAATTACTGTTCCCATTGTTTCTGTAGTCCCGTGTTCCAGTCGGCAGGCTTATCATTTCTACAGCCTCGGTTTATGGATGACAAGCTGCCAGTATTTGCTAACCTTCAAGGACCGGTCCACAAAAACACACTTGAGCACACTTTGTTAAGCACTGACTGTGATTCGCGAAAATCACTGTTCGTTGAGCGAGGTCTTGGTATGGAAGCTAATTGAGGCGTGCACGGCTGTTGTTTGTCATTTTCTATTACGGTACTGCCGCCTCGTCCTCTTATTCCATTTACTGGCGTCACTAACTTCCTGCCATACTTGCCCTGAGAGGCAGCAGCAGCGCGTATCGGTAAGTGCTCTGTCGCACCATCTCTGGAGCCACTGATTGTATTTCCGGGTCGTCGTTTGTCTGGCAGTGAGTTCGGGACGGACTAGCAGTGCAGTCGGGACGCAGCAGCAGTGAAATCGGGGGACGGAGCGCCGGTGAGGCGCCAACAGCCAGTGGTCGCCGACCGCTGGCGACACTCATGAACGTCCGACGGAGCGAGATTGGAGCGGGACGAGCGTTGGTTGGTCGTTCGGTTGGTCGTATCATCGGCGGACGTAGACTTAGTCCTTTTACCGTTTACGGGCCTGGGAAGATGGGTCGGTTGGCGTGGAGCAGCGAGGAAATCTCCAAAGCGTGTAGTTTGGCCAGGCATGCTGGCAGCCTCTATGCGGTGTCAGAGAGTGTGGTGCTGTTCCTATTGCAGCGAGGTTCGTGGCTCACCGATCCTGGACATGAAAGTTGAGTTTTGACTTAATCTACCAGCAAGTCAGGACTGTTCACATTGTGTCGTTTGGAGTTCGTTGTCGGCTGTCGGCATCTTCTGCCTCGTGGCCGTTAACGTTCCGGTTACCTGTTATTTGTACTTGTATTTTTAGAATAAGGTTGTTTTGCTCTTAAGGCGTCACATGGTTTGGGCCTTCAGCCTAATTTAAGAACTGTTTTACCTAAAGCCTTTGGCACTTTTAAAATTAATGTTATTGAGTTTTAAGTATTGGGCCTTCACCCGATTTGGAATTGAAGTTGTTTTGCTCTACCGGCCGGGATGGCCAGTCGGTTTTAGGCGCTACAGTCTGGAACCGCACGACCACTATGATCGCAGGCTCGAATCCTGCCTCGGGTATGGATGTGTGTGATGTCCTTAGGTTAGTTAAGTTTACGTAGTTCTAAGTTTTGGGGGACTGATGACCTCAGAAGTTAAGTCCCATAGAGCTCAGAGCCATTTTTTGTTTTGCTCTTATAGTGTCATATTTCTTGGGCCTTCAGCCGATTTTGAATTTAATTTGTTTGCATTTGAAGTGTCAGAGTCTTTGGGCCTTGAGCCTAATTAAGGGACTGTTTTAAGATAAGGCCTTCTAAATTTCTGATTTTGGTTGAGCTTTAAGTTATTGACTTTCAGTCGTTTTTTAAATTAAAATGGTTTTGCCCTTAAGGCATGAGATTGTGTGGCGCTAATTAAGTCCCAAAACTGAAGCTGTGTCTTTTTTAAGTTTTTCTTTTCTTTTGTAATGTTTGATCAAATACAAGGTTGTATGCTTGAGTGTAACTGACAGCCACTTATTTTGATCCCTTTCCACAACTTAAACTACCTGTTCACTTATTTTGGGTTTTCATGTGTACACATGTATATACGTGTATACATGTGTACAGCTTTAATTGGTGACGTCATTAGGCTTCATTGTATAGCAGCGTTTCCAGTTATCAGAACATACCACAGTTATTTATAAGCCCTGTTGTATAAAACAATAACTTCACTGGGGGACGAGCGTGTTCTGCTCGGTTGTCTGTCGTCGTCTTTGTGCGATGGAACTGCGAAGCTGACAGAGGGTCTGGTTTCGCCGGCGCCTTCCATTCGTCGTTGCAGTGTCCAGCGAGACGTCGTTACCTTCTGTGGCATCTATACGAGGTGCCGATTTCGTTACGGCACCATGATCTTTGGACGATACCACAGTAAGTAAGCATTCTCGTTATACTGTTTATGTACGTTCAGGCATCTGTCAACTGAGCTTTATCAGCATCTCTGCGACACTCTCCATGAGTCACAAACGTTAGACCATTTGTGACACCCTTCTTTGTGTACTTTCATTAATCCCTTTTCGTCATATTTAGATCGGAGCAATTTAAGAATGTTCTGTAAAGGCCTATGAAAAGAAAGTGAGTCAGGTGGAAAAAAGGAAGTGAAATGATCATTGTTACACAAGTTATCACCGTAAATGTTAATACATTTGTCTCAGTGGCCTTTAAGGAAGAAAGAGTGCGGTTGCCTACGGAACCATGATTGCACCCAGGCGAGCACTTCTTCGTCCGAAGCAAATCGACGGCCATGAACGTCATTCTTCGGGTGTCCAAAAATAAGGAAATATCACGGGAAGAGATCGGAACTCTATGGAGGATGTATAAGGGTTTCCCAGCGGGACTTCTGCAGCCATATCGAAACAACCTAGGCAACGTGTGGGCGGGTCCTCACCGGTCTTCATACAGTTCCCATCTCTCCCCATACTGTTTCTATATATTTTTGGATACGTGAAGAAAGACATTTGTGGCGCCGATTTGCTTCGGACGAAGAAGTGCTGGCGTGGGTGCAATCATGGTTCCGTAGGCAACTGAAAGTATTTTGCCATGAAGACGTTGACCATTTCGTCTCGTAGTGTGATAAATTTATTAACAATTATGACGATTACTTTTGAAGTAATAAACAGTTAACTTGCTCTTTTCCATCTGTCTCATTTTCATTTGACCTTACCTTAAATGATAAGCCATAAGAGTGTTTTGTAAGATGTCTCCTTCATAGGCTGACTACATTTCTCCAGTATCCTGTCAATGAAGCACTATCGTCCGACTGCCTTACCTGCGGTTGAGTTTACGTGCTTTCATATTGTAACAAACTGTTACACCATGGTATTTGTGTGAGTTGACCTATTCCGCCCTTGGCTCGCATTGAGAAGTGAACAATATTTGCGTTTCTGAGCACTGAAACCAACTTGCGATTCTTTGAACCTCTTCCAAGCGTTATCATTCTCTCGTTCAATGTTTGTGCAGTTTTTTTTCAGAGAGCATTTCATTATAGGAAAGTACGTAATCTGCGAAAAGTTGTAACTGTTGATAGTGTCTCTAAGTTCACTAATACAAGACGTAAAGAGTAAGGGTCCCTACTCATTCCCCTGGGGGCACGCTTGACGTTACTTCTACATCTGTCGATGACTCGGACATAAATAAATAATGCATTTATTTAATTGCGTTGATCCTTGACTGTCAGGATGCCAGATGAGAAAAGTTGAAAGCACATTATTTATTTACTGAAGGACACAGACGACACTGTAAGTTCCCCTATGCCCAATGCTATTATCATCAGCACTAGGAGAACATCCTTAAACTTGTAAAATGAATAAGCAGTACATGAAACTATATCGAATCTGGATCACCTTCGTTTGCTAATGATATTCTACTGATTATCTCCAGTGCACACAAAGTTCAACAGTGGCTCGATGAAGATAACAAAGGATTTAAAAAGGAGACTTCATAATTAAGACTAACGCAATGGAAACAACGTAATGAAACAAAGGAGCCATAGAGACAAATGATGATTCTAAGACAAAGACGTAATAGTGAGGAAAAACAACAAAGAAAAGATTAAAAATAGTGTGGTGTGCGCCTGGCGAACTACAAAGGTATTTCACAAGTTATGTCTAAAAATCGGTGTACTAGCAGGTACATGGTAGTTTGACATGAAAATACGGAACTACTGAGTGTTGTTTAGAGTGCTAGAATCGCAGTTACATCAGAGCGTTGCTGTGAATCGAGGAGCAGCAGGAAAACAGTACAGGCTAACTGAAACTGTGATACTGGTTGCGGACGGTTTCCACAAAAGACAAAGTTCAGCGGTCGAACGAATATGAATAACGACCTGTTTACTGTCAAACAGCGTGGTGGCCCAGTGGTAACTCAGTGAAGTCGTTCAAATAACTTGCGGGAACGCACCCGGGTAACGCCCTCGTAAACTGCCGATATTTCGACAGCTATTCGTCTCCATTTTCACGGCGCAATGAGAGATAACTGTGGTAATTAAAACCACCTATGGACATGGTAGCGCCAACTAGGAAACGAAAAGACGCTTGTACAGAAAAACAAAGCATGCCAGACAACACAAAGAAAGGTGAACAATAGGAGAAGTTACCGATAAACAAATACACTGCCTGAGAGAAATAGTGGGAGATCCAGTAGGGAAGGAGGTGACGAAATGAAACTTCACGGCTTGGGAAAGAATTGTTGTTTCATAGCTAGAAAACCGTGTTCAATGTACAAAGAACTTGCTACTATGAGGCATCTCACCATTTTAATGATGAACCCTCTCTGGCATGGTTACGTGCACTGATTCGGTTGGGAACGGTGTTGTAAAGCCATTGCATTTTCTTGAGGCAACGTGGCCCGCATCTCTTCTGCCTATGATTCGTGTCATCAACGTGGTTGTATGTGCTGCCAAGGTGGTTGTGTTCAATGTAAAAAGAACTTGCCACTATGAGGCATCTCACCATTTTAATGATGGACCCTCTCTGGCATGGATACGTGCACTGATTCAGTTGGGAACAGTGTTGTGAAGCCATTGCACTCTCTCCTGAAGCAACGTGGCCTGCATCTCTTCTGCCTATGATTCGTGTTATCAACTCGGTTGTATGTGCTGCGAAGCTGGTTGTGCGATCAGTCTCGCACTTACCAGCTTTTGCTTTTCTCGGAGCTCTGTGAATGGAATTTTCCCGAAAGTCTGTTCGTACGTCGCCAGTCTTATCATTCCACACACCACCTTGAATAGTAGTTTGATTGCCATTTCCTGACTATAGAAATTCCGGTGCATTGCTGTCCGTCCTTCCTCCTTTGATCTCATACCTTCAAAACATCTTTTAAATTCTGACTCTAATACTGGATCAACTACGTTTTGTTATCGACTCTAGTTTCTTCTTCTATGAAGACATCAGGCAAGTCCTCTTCCTACCCCCAGGGGGTCGACAACTCTTTTGTGGATATGTGCATAGTGAGCACAAGGACCCCAAGCTAATGTGACTCTCCTTCCTTTCCGGGCTGCATACCTTCCTTTTCCACATCCTTCCCCGTCCCCCATGTTCGACCGCCCCCACCCCGTCACCTCCGCCTCTTTCCTTCCCTTACTCCCCCTCTGGGAGTATGTTTTGTGCCTACGTCTGGAGACAGACGCTCGAAAATGTTAAACAGTCTCTCTTCTTCGCTTTCTCTGCTGGCAAGTCTTTGTCCTTCCTTTGTCCTTCTCTTTTCCTTACCTCTTCTCTTTACCCTTTTCTCCACTGCGGCGTTTGAGACCTTTCTTCTTTCCTTTCCCTTTCTTTATTTCTCCCTTTCTTTCTTTCCTCCCTGTGTGTGTCTGATGGCCGACCCACGCATTCCCATGCGTAGCCAGTGACGGGGTAATGCGTAATTCTCCACCCCAGGTAAACAGGTAGGGCACGTACGTACCCCCTGGTAATGGCCAGGCCCAGTGAGGTGATACCTTCCGAAAGTGCCGATTGGTCCCTCCGTCCATTTATCGGGAGGTGTGATCTGAGGTGAGAACAATCACCTAAGGCGGGAGTGCCCTCAGAGAGGGCCCCCACAAGGAATGAGCGCGCCATTGGAGACGCCAGTAATCGTGGGGGATACTTCCGCAATGGTTTCCTCATCATCTACTATGTCTGCTCACAAGCGTAAGTTCAATAAGTCTCAGCCACGGAAAGTTCTTAGATTGTTGCCACAGTTCCTTGTTTCTTGGTCTGATGAAGGTCAAGACTTCCCCATGGTCAACCCTTTCATTATTCAGAAAGGTGTCGACGCAACTGCAGGTCCTGTAAAGTCTTGTTGCAGATTACGAAATGGCACCTTATTGTTAGAAACAGTTAGTGCCCTCCAGGCACAAAAATTGCTCCGTACTTCACTGCTACACACCTTCCCTGTCCAGGTGGACGCGCACCAACCTTTAAATTCATCACGTGGGTTCGTTTATACGCGCTCCCTCGACGGATTGTCCGATGAGGAAATTCAAAACTACCTGTCTGACCAAGGCGTCACAGCTGTTCATCGAGTCATGAAAAGGGTTGACATGAACATCGTTCCAACCCGTACTGTCTTCTTGGCATTTGACAGAGTTCAAATCCCATCGAACATAAAAGCTGGCTATGAGATAATTTCCATTCGCCCTTGCACCCCAAACCCTACGCGTTGCTATCGGTGTCAGCAGTTCAATCATACCAGCCAGTCCTGTTCCAATCCGGCCAATACCGTTACGTGTGGCAAGGATGCCCATGAGGGTGCTTCTCCACCTCTATCCCCTCGTTGCATCAACCGTATGGGTGACCAGGCTGCTTCCTCTAGAGAGTGCTCCATTTTTAAAGACGAACGGCTCATTCAGGAAATCAGAGTGAAGGAGAAGGTGTCGACCTTTGCTACTCGAAAGTTATTCGTCATTCGAAAGCCCACTGTGCCTCACACAGGTAAATACAGCACTGTCCTCGCCTCTCTGCGGCCAATAAAGGAGGCAGCCACTCAGACTTGTAATCTCAGCTTTAGTGCCATGGCCGTCAGATCGGCCAGCGCAGAGATGGCCTGTTCAACCTCCCCACTCTCACCTGCTCTCACTATGGCTCACCCTTCATCGGGTTCTGCTAAATCTCAAGACCCAAAATCGGACACCCAGACATCCAAAAAAGAGCGTACTCATGAATATTCTTTACGTACTCCAACTTCACAACCGTAGGTTCCTCCTTCATCTCAACGCTCTGTTTCCAAAAAGGCTAATAAGAAACCCAGTTCCTCTCCTTCTCCGCCACGGCGTGTCTCATCTACAGCACCGCCTGGCGGGAACCGCCCTCGGCCGTCTTCTGTGTTGCCGAGGCGCACTGCTGGCGGCCGATCAACAGGCCGTTCGAGGGTGGCAGGAGCTGCTCCCGAACAACCTATGGATCAGGATCTTCTGCCTTCGGCTGAATGCCATTCCATGCTGTATGTCGCAAGCTCATAGCAGTCGTTGAGTTGCGGGCAAGCTTGGTTACATTCTTCCATTTTCTGTCCACCCTATGTCCATTATCCTTTGGAATATCCACGGCATTCGAACCAATCGGGATGAATTGTCGATCCTCTTACGATCCTACTCACCGATCATCTTCTGTCTTCAGGAAACAAAGCTGCGTCCCCACGACCGCTTTGTTTTCCCCAATTTTCAGTTAGTCCGACTTGATCTCCCCTCTGTTGAAGGCACTCCAGCACATGGAGGACTCATGATTCTTCTCCATGATACTCTCCATTATCACCCAATCCCCTTAAACCCTTCCAAGCCGTCGCTCTCCATCTTTCCTTTTATGGATACACCTTCCCTCATTGTACTGTCTACATTCCATTGTCCACACCAATGGCAAGAGCTGATCTCCTTCATCTTCTTGGTCAGATTCCGCCCCCATATTTCCTGGTTGGGGACTTCAACGCCCACCACCCACTTTGGGGACCTCCACATCCTTGTTCGTGCGGCTCACTATTGATAGACATCTTCCACCAAGTGGATCTTTTTTGCCTCAACACTGGGGACTCTACGGGTTTGTCTGCCTCCACGACAAATTTCTCTCATCTGGACCTTTCGGTCGGTACTGTCCGCTAACTCGGCGCCTCGAATGGTTCGCTCTTGCTGATACACATTCGAGTGACCACTTTCCATGTGTCCTTCGATTGTAGCCACAACTGCCATATATGCGCCCGAGACGCTGGAAGTTTGCTGAAGCCGATTGGACACTTTTTTCGTCTCTAGCGACATTCGATGACCGTCACTTTCCTAGAGTCGACGATGAGGTCACTCATATTAGAGAAGTTATTCTTACAACTGCGGAAGGTTCAATTCCTCGCACCTCCGAATTGCCCCGGCGCCCCCCAGATCCTTGGTGGAACGAGGCGTGCCGTGACGCAATACGTGAGCGGCGACGTGCTCTTCGCGTTTTCAGACACTATCCTACTTTGGTCAAATGTATCCGCTATAAGCAGTTCCGTGCGCGATGCCGTCACATCATCCTCGATAGCAAGAAGGCAAGCTAGGACTCCTTTACTAGCTCCTTTAATACCTTCACTCCCTCCTCGGAAGTTTGGAGTCGGTTTCGGCGGTTATCTGGAGCGCTTAGTTTCTCCTCGGTATCTGTGCTCACTGTCGAGCATAATAAATTTGTGGATCCCGTCGCAATTTCTAACTCATTGGATCAACACTTTGCTGAGATTTTGAGCTCTTTAAATTACTCGCCAGCGTTTCACCCTACGAAACGAGTAGCGGAAGTACAACCTCTTGCCTTCTCCTCTCAAAATCGCGATAGCTACAATACTGTTTTCTCCATGCGGGAACTCTAACATGCACTCTCTTCTTCTCGCTCTTGCGCCACAGGACCGGATGGTGTCCACATACAAATGTTGCTGCATTTATCATACCATTGTCTGCGTTACCTCCTTCGCCTTTATAATCGAATTTGGACCGACAGTACTTTTTCCAGGCGATGGCGGGAAGCTATCGTCGTTCCTGTTCCGAAACCTGGAAAGGACAAACATCTCCCCTCTAGCTATCACTCCGTTTCTCTCACGAGTAGTGTATGTAATGTTTTGGAGCGTATGGTGAATTGCCGTTTAGCGTGGTGGCTGGAGTCCATCAGTCTTTTAACACCTGTCCAATGCGGTTTCCGAAAGCATCGTTCTGCATTTGACCATCTTGTTGCTCTCTCCACTTATATCATGAACAATTTTCTCCGGAAGCACCAAACCGTAGCAATATTTTTTGATCTGGAGAGAGCATACGATACTTTTTGGAGAACACGCATCCTCCGCACACTGTTCTCTTGGGGCTTTCGAGGTCGGCTGCCCATTTTTCTTCGTAAATTTATGGCAGAGCGCACATTTAAAGTGCGGGTCAACACTACTCTCTCCGGAACCTTCTCCCAAGACAACGGGGTACCCCAGGGCTCCGTGCTAAGTGTTGTACTGTTTGCCATTGCCATAAATCCAATTATAGATTGTCTCCTTCCTGAAGTCTCGGGCTCCCTGTTTGTGGACGATTTTGCGATCTACTACAGCATTCAACGGACCAGCCTTCTTGAACGACCTCTTCAAGGATGTCTCGATCGCCTCCACTCTTGGAGCATCGAAACTGGCTTGCGCTTTTCTTCCAGTAGGACCGTTTGTGTTAATTTTTGGCGTCGTACGGAGTTTCTTCCGCCTTCCTTACATCTAGGCCATGTCAACCTTCCGTTCTCGGACGTCGCTAAATTCTTGGGTCTTATGTTTGACAGAAAGCTGTGCTGGTCCTCACACGTTTCCCACTTTCGGCCCCCTGTCTGCGATCCCTCAACACCGTCCGTGTCCTCAATGGCACCTCCTGGGGAGCGGACCACGTGGTCCTTCTCCGCCTCTATCGCGCCTTAGTGCTCTCGAAATTGGACTCTGGAAGCATACTTTACTCCTCTGCTCGGAAATCTATTCTTCGACTCTATTCACCCGCCGTGGATTACGTTTAGTGTCGGGAGCTTTTTACACCAGCCCTGTTGAAAGCCTTTAGGCTGAGACTGCTGAACCTCTGCTATTCAATCGGTGAGCTGTCCTTCGGAGTCGTTATGCTAGCCATCTTTCTTCCATGCCTGCAAATCCGGCCCATGACATTTTTTTCGACGCCTCCTTGCATTTAGGGTATGCTGGCCACCCTTCCTCCCTGCTACCACCGGGAGTCAACTGCCCCCTTCTCTTTCCATCCACTTTCCTCAAACTTTCTTGACAACTTGGGGTACAGCACCGCCTAGGCTCCGATCCCGGACCTGCCTGCTCCATGACCTTCTCTTGTTTATCGTCGGGAATTTGCTGCTCTCTGCGCACAAATGAAGGATGCCACATTTATTTACACTGGTGGCTCAAAAGCATCTTTTGGTGTTGGGAGTGCCTATATTGTTGGCGACACCCCAAATCGATTTCGGCTTCCCGACCAGTGTTCGGTTTATACTGCGGAGCTTTACGCTGTTCTCCAGGTTGTCCAATACATCCGTCGCCATCAGCGGATACAGTATGATATCTTCTCAGACTCTCTCGGCTCTCTCCTCTGTCTCCAAGCTGTTTACCCTGTCCACCCTCTAGTCCACCGGATTCAGGACTGCCTCATCTTGCTCCACTTGGGGGACGTCTCTGTGGCATTCCTCTGGATCCCAGGACATGTTGGTATCTGTGGAAATGATGCAGCCGATATAGTGGCCAAGGCTGCAGTCTCTCTTCTTCGGCCAGCAATTCGTATGATTCCCTTCGCCGATCTACAGAGTGTTTTATGTCGTCGTATTGCTCTTTTATGGCACGCACATTGGTCGGCACTTCCAAATAATAAATTGCGGGACGTGAAAGCTCTTTCCTGTGCTTGGACCTCTTCCTCCCGAACTCGTCGTTGGGAGGAGGTAATTTTAACTAGACTCCGGGTACGGCACTGTCTTTTTAGCCATCGACATCTTTTAAGCGGCAGTCCTCCCCCACTCTGTCCCCACTGCTCTCAACTGTGGACGGTGAGACACCTTTTACTTGAGTGCCCATATTTTACTCCGTTACGCACTCGTCTACCGCTGTAGCCTGATATATCTTCCATTTTAGCAGATGACACTCGATCAGCCGATCGCGTTCTCGAGTTCATTAGTGCCAGTGAGATGACGTCAGTAATTTGAAGCTCTTTTTGGGGGCAAACAACCCCCCTTCTGTAGTGGTTCTTTAAGCTTTCCTTCTGGTTTTGGTTTCCCCACTTTTTGGAGTTTTGCTCCCATTGCTGCTGGTTTCCAGTTTCGTTTTTTTTAGCTTTTCCTAAGTCACAGACCGGGCGCTAATAATCGTAGCAGTTTTGCACCCTAAGACCATAACAAAAACAAACAAAAACATCCTCTTCCTCATAGAGACTTTCAGTGTACTTCTTCCCACATAGCCACTGTTTCCTCTGCTTTTGACGGATACATTTCCGTGGCGAACTTATTGTTACCACCATTGCTTTTAACTTCACCGACGATTCTTTTGATTTATCTATATGCTGAGTCAGTCCAGACTATTTTCTATTCTTCGATTCCTTCACATCCTTCCTGCAGACATTTCGACTTGTCTGCTCTGTACTTCCTATTTATTTCATTCCTATGTGATTCGTATTGCTGTACTCCTGTCTTTCCCCAAAAATGTTTGTACTTTCTCCTTTCGTCGCGCGATTGAGATCTTCTGTTATCTAAAATTTCTTCGGAAAACGTTTCTTGTAGCCGTGACTGTTCGAACAAATACTCGAGAACGTTGGTTGTAAGGTAAAAGATTCACACAGAAGAACAAGACTCGTCGCGCCGAATAAAACTATTCATCAGACAAACAGCGACAAAAAATGTTAGACCATTAGAAAGCCTTCTCTATGACCCTGTTTCCTGCAGGTAAAATTTGTCTCGTTTTCCGAAACGTTTAGCGAAGGGAAGGTGGTGTTATCAGACTGAAAATGTGTAGCTGCTTTGGTTCCATGCACGTTTGTACTCCTGTAGAAGACGCATAGAAAAATGCTTGGTATGAGCCGTTTCAAAAGGAAAATATCTTAGGAATAGTAAGGTAATGGTACTGCTATTATGCTGGTACACACGTTGAGCGCGTCTCGTACTATGATCAAGTAATATTAAGAAGTGATACGAAATTGGACGATCATGAATAGGCAGTATTAGGAGATATGAGTGGAAGGCTTATGTTTGCTGTAAGGGTTCTGCAAAAAAGCAAAGCATCTCTATAGGACATCAAATATAAGACGCTAGTGCGGTCAACGTTTTTCCGTTGTTTGGAGTTCTTACCAAATAGACATGGCAACACACGTCGAACGAATTGAGAGTCGCACAGTTAACATAGGAACAAGTCAAAGTAGCCCTTCAGAAAGTGTAATAGACACGTTCAGAGCAGCAAAGTGGGAAACCTTGCAAGGAAGGCGACGTAGTTGTCGTGAAACCCTGTTTGGTAAATCTGGAGAATCTGTACTCGACGAAAATCGTGCGGGCAGCATGCTACAACCGTCGTACGCCTGTCGCAGGGATGATCACGAGAAAATAAGAGCGCTAATGGCACGTACAGATTCACATAGACAGTCATTTCCCGATCCTCTATACGCTATTGGATTGGGAATGAAACGATAATACTGTTCCAATGTACCTTCCTCCATGCACTATACAGTGGCTTGTGAAGTATATCTATAGATGTATGCTAAGTAAAAATGAAGGAAATAGCACTGCGTTGTCTCATGTGCTCTAGCTGTTATACGTGAGGAAGAGCGTTCATACATCGTACAGCATATGCCAGCAATACGCTGCAAAAACCGCGAGCGGTGTCCTCTTGGGCTGCAACGTGTCAGCTGCAGGCGGTAATGCGTCATGATGACGTCAGTATCAGTCATCACCAGCTGACCACAGATGTGCGACCTTACTTGCAACGTTAAAGAGCAATGGTTCACGCTTGTATAGTGCCCCACCTCTGACACGTTAAGCACTTTGTTGTACAGTCTCTGGTGAGGCACTTTTTAGAAAGCTTTTGTAGCAAGACGTTGTAAATAAATTAATAAATTTTGATAGCGTTCGACGCAGTATTTTATTTTTAGTACCAGAAATTGAGTCCTAACAAAAAAGTCTGTTCGTTAGGATATCTCAAACATACTTTGAAAATACAGTTTTTTTTAAATTTTTGAACGAAGAAAACATTTGACGGACTCAACCGATTTGGATCTGATACGCGGAGTTTGACTTTGCTTGTTGAGAGAAGTACTGATTAGATTTTGGAGTCAATCAGTTGAGCCGCTTAAAAGATATTAAAAAATATATTAAAAATAGAATTTACTTGAACCATTTGTTTCAAATTCTCCAGAAGTATAGATTTCGTAAATATTATCAGTTTCATCCGACCTTAAGCAGTCGATGTCTGATGAAAACCCAGTTTTCGGAAATCGGACTATAATCAATAACTACCCCATTTTTGATAATTTCCAATTTTCGTAGAGAAAAGTTGAAAATTTCACAGTAATCATAATTAAATTCTGATTCGGCTGTCATTTTTTGTTAAAAATAGCATAACAGAAAGTGTCAGAATCGTTTATATATTAAGAGATGTGGAAGTAATGTATGTCCTGATTCTCATATTGCTGGAGAAACGAAAAGCCACTTTAAACAGTCTTCGCATTGCGCGTCGCGAAATTCCTTGTTATTAGAGGCGTGCTATCTCGCACTCAAGGCATTGTATTCCACTGTTTATTCCTGCCGATACACCAGTTCGTGCATGTTTATAATATTCCGTGTTTCGTGATTTATCGATGTTGTTCAAAGCTGTGGCGTCGTGTAGTTGGTTTTAATTCTCGTTATCTATGGTAAGTATGTACAGAACATAAATCGTCCATTACAATGAAATAGGTTTGTTATTTTTTCCTGATTGACTTCCGAAGAAATAGTTATTAATTTAAACACCTTGTATGTTATAATTACTTGAATTAATATGTTTTAGTCACACTGAGGGACATAGAAACACAAATCTGGTTCCGAAAAACGGAAAGTTTAGGAAAGATCGAATTACAAACAGGTATACATATCAAGAGCATGAAGATCCTCAAAATGGGAACGAAACACAACCAGGCTGATAAATTGGATTTCTAATACAGAGGCTTTTTTCTAATTTAATAAGTCCAATACGCAGGAAGCAAGATTTTACCAGTAGTTTTACTTTTAGATTCCTTCTTAACTTTAAAAGTTAAGTGATTGTAATCCGTTAACATTATTTACTATTAGATTTCTTGTTATCTTAAAAACATAAGCGACCGGAATCTGTTAATATTTTCTGTTTTAGACTAAAGTTACGTTTACCTAAAAGTAAACTATTCTGGAGTCGGAATTTATGTTATAGAACACCTATAAACTGTTTATAATCAACAAATACTGAAAACGCCTCTTTATATCGTTTTTTGTAAGCTTGTAGAATTAATAGAAACTAATTCGTTTCATATTAATTATACGAGCTTAGAAAATACAATATGAATCAGGTTTTTCAGTATTTGTTGTTTATATACAGTTTATGAGATTTAAATTACATAAATTCCAATTCCTGAACAACATTATGAATTCTGTTGTAATTCCGCAAATCGTGAGAGCGCCCCAACTTATACAACAGAGATTATATACACATATTGCAGTGAAACAAAAAATTGGACACAGTTTCTGATGAAAGTAGTAGAGTACAAAGCGTGGCCGCAGCGACCGTTTTACTCAACACAAATTCATGCATTTATAATCCTAAAGAAACAATTGTATCAGTTTGTAGCGATTCCGGAGGAAGTGCAAATATCGAGAACGTCGTGCCAGCGTTACGTAAACTGACAAAGAATGGTTACAGTGAACTTTAAAAACCAATGCAGATAAATTTAGTTCCTTGGGTGTCCACCTTGGTGATAAAAACTGCTAAAACAGTTTTATTTCGAAATTACCATCACGAACTTTAATTCGATGAGATTATATACCTTATTCTCTAGAAGTAAAGCATGTGTTTTGAGTCTGACGATAAGAAGAAAGATGGAGGAAGATGTCCATTTACTGATGGAGTTACTCCATTAAAAAAAGAAAAATAGGTCGCGTGTTACCAACTCGTCAAACATGAAGAAAGCCACAGGCATCAATTAACCATGGTCGCTGTGCAAAAAAAGAAAAAGGTGTATTGTTCGGAAAATAATCATTGATGTAAACTATCTGTATTCAGACAATGTATAGTTTATCCTAGGAAGAGTGGGGTCTTCATATTACTCATGGATATTACGGACGACCGAAACCAGAATCATGGAAATTTTCTAAATTTGGTTGTCCTATTATAGAAGTATGATCCAGTTCTTAAAACCCTCATATCCGAGGCAGCTATTGACTTAAAAAAGAAAAGAGTCAGGAAGAAGCGTTATAAATGAATTAATAGGGGTATGAACAAGTTAAAGGTGAGATCCTCAAAGAAATCCAGGTGGCGAAGTATTTTAACCTCAGTATGGGTTCTTCCCAGGATGCTGATGTTATTGATCAGACTGTAATTTGCGTATGCTATGTAAAGAATGGAAACCAGTAAATGGGGCGATCATCATTGTTCCTGATCGGAAATCAACACGAGGATATTATGAAGCCCAGTTAGGCTTAAATTTGCAAGACCTTATTAACGTATGCCCTCCTCCCCCCCATGAATCATGGACCTTGCAGTTGGTGGGGAGGCTTGCGTGCCTCAGCGATACATATAGCCATACCGTAGGTGCAACTACAACGGAGGGGTATCTGTTGAGAGGCCGTCCTGAAGAGGGGCAGCAGACTTTTCAGTAGTTGCAGGAGTAACATTATTTATGATTGACTGATCTGGCTGTGTAACATTAACCAAAACGGCCTTGCTGTGCTGGTACTGCGAACAGCTAAAAGCAAGGGGACACTAGGGCCGTAATTTTTCCCGAGGGCATGCAGCTTTACTGTATGGATAAATGATGATGGCGTCCTCTTGGGTAAAATATTCCGGAGGTAAAATAGTCCCCCATTCGGATCTCCGGGCGGGGGCTACTCAAGAGGATGTCGTTATCAGGAGAAAGAAAACTAGCGTTCTACGGATCGGAGCGTGGAATGTCAGATCCCTTAATCGGGCCGGAAGGTTAGAAAATTTAAAAAGGGAAATGAATAGGTTCAAGTTAGACATAGTGGAAATTAGTGAAGTTCGGTGGCAGGAGGAACAAGACTTCTGGTCAGGTGCCTACAGGGCTATAAACGCAAAATCAAATAGGGGTAATGCACGAGTAGGTTTAATAATGAATAGGAAAATAGGTATGCCGGTAAGCTACTACAAACAGCATAGTGAAGGCATTATCTTGACCAAGATAGATGCGAAGCCTACGCCTACACAGTAAAACTAGTTTATATCCCAACTAGCTCTGCAGATGACGAAGACATTGAAGAAATGTATGATGAAGTAAAAAAAATTATTCGGATAGTGAAGGGAGACGAAAATTTAATAGTAATGGGTGACTGGAATTCGTCAGTAGGAAAAGGGAGAGAAGGAAACGTAGTAGGTGAATGTGTAGAATTTTGCACAGACCACAACTTAATCATAGCTAACACTTGGTTCAAGAATCATACAAGAAGACTGTATACATGGAAGAAGCCTGGAGATACAGACAGGTCTCTGATAGATTTTATAATGGTAAGACAGAGATTTTGGAACCAAGTTTTAAATTGTAAGACATTTCCAGGGGCTGATGTGGTTTCTGACTACAATCTATTGCTTATGAACTGTAGATTAAAACTGAAGAAACTCCAAAAGATGGGAATTTAAGGAGATGGGACCTGGATAAACTGAATGAACCAGAGTTTGTAGAGAGTTTCAGGGAGAGCATAAGGGAACAATTGACAGCAGTGGGGGAAAGAAATACAGTAGAAGAAGAATGGGTAGCTTTGAGAGATGAAGTAGTGAAGGCGGCAGAGGATCAAGTAGGTAAAAAGACGAGGGCTAGTAGAAATCCTCGGGTAACAGAAGAAATATTGAATATAGTTGATAAAAGGAGAAAATATAAAATGCTGTAAATGAAGGTAGGTAAAAAGGAAAACAAACGTCTCAAAAATGAGATCGACAGGAAGTGAAAAATGGCTAAGCAGGGATGGCTGGAGGACAAACGTAAGGTTGTAGAAGCTTATCTCACTAGGGGTAAGATAGATACTGCTTACGGAAAAATTAGAGAGACCTTTGGAGAAAAAAGAACCACATGTATGAATATCAAGAGCTCAGATGAAAACACAGTTCTAAGCAAAGAGGGGAAAGCAGGAAGGTGGAAGCAGTACATAGAGGGTCTGTACAAGGGCCAGTACTTGAGGATCGTATTTTGGAAATGGAAGAGGATGTAGATGAAGATGAATGGGAGATATGATACTGCGTGAGGAGCTTGACGGAGCATCGAAAGACCTGAGTCGAAACAAAGCCCCAGGAGTAGACAACATTCCATTAGAACTACTGACAGCCATGGGAGAGCCAGTCCTGACAAAACTATACCATCTGGTGAGCAAGGCGTATGAGACAGGCGAAATACCCTGAGACATCAAGAATAATATAATAATTCCAATCCCAAAGAAAGAAGGTGTTGACAGATGTGAACATTACCGAACTATCAGTTTAATAAGTCACGGCTGCAAAACACTAACGCGAATTCTTTAAAGACGAATGGAAAAACTAGTAGAAGCCAACCTCGGGGAAGATCAGTTTGGATTCCGCAGAAATGTTGGAACACGTGAGGCAATACTGACCCTACGACTTATCTTAGAAGCTAGATTAAGGAAAGGCAAACCTACGTGTCTAGCATTTGTAGACGTAGAGAAAGCTTTTCACAATGTTGACTGGAATACTCTATCAAATTCTGAAGGAGGCAGGGGTAAAATACAGGGAGCGAAAGGCTATTTACAATTTGTACAGAAAGCAGACGGCAGTTATAAGAGTCGAGGTACATCAAAGGGAAGTAGTGGTTGAGTAGGGAGCGAGACAGGGCTGTAGCCTCTACCCGATGTTATTCAATCTGTATATTGAGCAAACCGTGAAGGAAACAAAAGAAAAATTCGGAGTAAGTATTAAAATCCATGGAGAAGAAATAAAAACTTTGAGGTTTGCGGATGGCATTGTAATTCTGTCAGAGACAGCAAAGGGCTTCGAAGAGCAATTGAACGAAATGGACAGTGTCTCGAAAGGAGGGTATAAGATGAACATCAACAAAAACAAAACGAGGATAATGGAATGTAGTCGAATTAAATCGGGTGATGCTGAGGGAATTAGATTAGGAATGGAGATACTTAAAGTAGTAAAGGAGTTTTGCTATTCAGGGAGCAAAATAACTGGTGATGGTCAAAGTAGAGAGGATATAAAATGTAGACTGGTAGTGGCAAGGAAAACGTTTCAGATGAAGAGAAATTTGTTAACATTGAGTATTAATTTATGTGTCAGGAAGTCGTTTCTGAAACTATTTGTATGGAGTGTAGCCATGTATGGAAGTGAAACATGAACGATAAATAGTTTAGACAAGAAGAGAATAGAATCTTTCGAAATGTTGTGCTACAGAAGAATGCTGAAGATTGGATGGGTAGATCACATAACTAATGAGGAAGTATTTAATAGGATTGGGGAGAAGAGAAGTTTGTGCACAACTTGGCTAGAAGAAGCGATCGGTTGGTAGGACATGTTCTGAGGCATCAAGGGATTACCAGTTTAGTATTGGAGAGCAGCGTGGAGAGTAAAAATCGTAGAGGGTGACCAAGAGATGAATACACTAAGCAGATTCAGAAGGATGTAGGTTGCAGTCGGTACTCGGAGATTAAGAAGCTTGCACAGGATAGTGTAGCATGGAGAGCTGCATCAAAGCAATCTCTGGACTGAGGACCACAAGAAGAACAACAACAACATTAAAGTATGTTTTGATGTCTGAGGAAACGTGACAGGTAGTATATTACTCTTTCAGTGAAACTAAAGGAAGGAGTACCAAAATTAATTTTCAAACATTGTTGGATGCATGTTTTAAATTCAGTGCTGTGTGTTTCGACGTCAAACTGTATGAAGTAATGGATTTGTCTGGGCTCTTCGTTTCTACCAACGCATTTATTCACCAATCAGTTAAGCATATATCTTTAGGGGTGGACAAAATTTCGGAAATAACAGCTGGTCATGACAAATTGAGACTAATTCAGAACATCTTGACGACTGTTACGGAGAAAACTCGATACGCAGTTTTTTAGAAACGGAGTATGGTGTTCGAGTCAGGGGCTTCCTTTCAAGCAAAGGCATTGATGGAGTCCTTTCTCTAGTTCGAAACTATCCTGACAGCCTTCGCAGTCCAGAAAAAGACCTATCAGCCCCTGAAAGCCAATATCTCCGAACTCCTACAATAGACTACCTTAAAGCCTTAGGGCTTATCAAAAGTTTGGAGATAAACTTTAGAAAACAATTAGATAATCTTGACTGTGTTTGCATCACAAGTTCAAGGACTAATGCAAACCGAAAATATTAATACCGGAATACAGATCACGCTGCAATTAGGAAGACCCATAGCCGAAAAAACACGATGAGTTATGCCAAGAGCAATTGGCATTACCGTCTGCAAACCCAAAAAGACTCCAGTCTATTTTCATCTACGAAGGCATTATTAACTCCTCTTTTGTTAAAACGGATGCAAAATTAAATTGCAACAAACATTTAACGATGGATGCCGCTTGTTTGGACACGAAAAATTTCAATGAAACTAACAAGAATGGTATTCCTACATCTACATCTACATCTACATACATACTCCGCAATCCACCATACGGTGCGTGGCGAGGGGTATCTCGTACCACAACTAGCATCTTCTCTCCCTGTTCCACTCCCAAACAGAACGAGGGAAAAAGGACTACCCATACGCTTCTGTACGAGCCCTAATCTCTCTTATCTTTGTGGTCTTTCCGCAAAATGTAAGTTGGAGGCAGTAAAATTTTACTGCAGTCAGCATCAAATGATGGTTCTCTAAATTTCCTCAGTAGCTGTTGACGAAAAAGAACACCTCGTTTCCTCTAGAGACTCCCACCCGAGTTCCTGAAGCATTTCCGTAACACTCGCGTGATGATCATACCTACTAGTAACAAATCTAGCAGCCCGCCTCAGAATTGCTTCTATGTCCTCCCTCAATCCGACCTGATAGCGTTGACGAATTAAAACATCTCGCATCAACTGCAAATGCCGACAGGAACTGTTGTCAAAAGAATTACAATATTTTTGCAGATTGTTTGAATCGACTGTCTAAAACTCTTTGGGATGAACACATTCCACGTAGCCAAAAAGATGTGAATGTCACAGATTCACAGAGTAACAAACATAACGAAGATGTCCTAGACCAAACTGCAAAAGACGCAATTTGTTTCTCCCGAAGCGGTTCGCGAGCCTGATAAAGTTGCATATCACTTCCGTCACGATATAACATCCACACCAGTACGTACTCCAATTTATACCTCTGTATTTCATTCACGCAAGTGACTTGGAAGAGACGATTTTCAGCACTGAAATCTGTAGCTCGTGTTCTAAAGCGGCTAGCTTTGCTACCTTTAGATCACAGGGTCCCCTGTTTGTTTCCCAGCTGGGTCGCGCATTTTCTCCGTTCGGGGACTGGGTATTTGTTTCATCCTCATCACTTCCTCATCACTTGGGACAGTGGCGAGACTGGATTGTGAAAAGTTTGGAAATTTGTACGGGCGCTGATAACCACGCAGTTGAGCTCACAACAAATCAAATATCTCCATCGTCATCACCATCTTCAGCGCTGAAGCGCATTAAGACGAGACTTGAGTCATTACTGCGGCAAGAACTGTTGGATTTGTTAATTATCGTAAGCACAAAATGGGATCTAATCAAAGAGGATGAGAATAGCAGCTTCTGCGTTCTAATTATTGACGACTTAGCTCAAATGTCTCCAAGACTTGTTTTGTTTTTTGTTACGTTGCTTGACTAGTTTCAGTTTGTAATATGTTATAAGATCTATATTTACGTAATAAAATAAATCACTGAAAATTAATAATTATAATATTTTATTATTATCCGGTGGCATCACACCTTCTTTTATCCCAAGCTTGTGGAGAGCCACCCGGGACCTTCTGGCCAAATCAGAACCTGATCATAGCTCTGACGATAATTATGGAGCATAACAATGTTGATGAAACATAATTCAGATTCATTTTTTCTTGTGACAGATTTGTATTTAAGAGGTTTCATTTTGGTGTTTTAATTTGAAATTAGCTTGATGTTGCCTACCTTATGTACTGTATATGTCGATGGAAAATGTATGGAGTACATATACAAAACATGTTCGTCTGTTATTCAAGAGATGTGGAAGTTGTAGTATTACATTTCTTTACAGCAATAATGAAACAAGGAGATGAAGTTCTTTATCGCTGCATTCAAATCAACAGTCGGTCAAGGAGAACATAAACATTGAATAAATCAAGGCCAATTCAACAGGAAGCCCGCTGTAGGGTTAGTAAAGGATAATGATGGTACCAAAAGTGAGATCATTCTGTCCTGGAGCATGAAAGTTAAAGTAATTATGTGTTTCAGTGTTCAAGTTTATTTACCTTCTATATAGCTAAACACAATGCCAGTCTGTCCATCAGCACAAAAGTACATTCTTTCGTGTTAATTGAAGATGAGATATACTTATTGTTAATATAAATCCTCAGACCTTTCAGTCAACGGGTTTTAAATATACGAAAAGAGTCGGAAGAGCAACGTTTAGTACCAATCGAGCACTACACGCGAGGTAATTATCAGACAGGAATAAGCTTTCATACAGCCTCAAATAAGGCACTCCATATACGAGCTGCTTCTGTGAATTTCCTGTTGCAAAATAAAATAAAGTCTCCATGTATTTGTCGTCTGTGGCATTTAGAACATTACTGGTACTCGTTTATCTTAGTGCAAGAAACAAAGGCAAAGCAAATGTAAAAATGTGAATCAACAAAGTACTTTCTCCTATTCACGGTGATCGCTGAAAAGTACCGCGAGAAGACCTGATATAGAGGCGTTCCCCGATGTCACTGCTTCAGCAATATAGCAAAACAAACACAGGGGCCAGCAAGAGTACCGAATACATCTGACGCTGTTAGCCTTGCCATAACCGAACGATGTTGGGATTCCCCGAGCGCTGACGGACGTTGAGGCTGTAGCTTGCATTACGCACATACTGGAACTCCCGTTTGTTTCTACCTTCGTCATCGAATCGCTCTACCGTGCATGCAGCCCAAGTAGTCAAACCAACGAAGGAAAATTAGGGGAAAAATCGTGTAGATACAAATTTTTGCACAGTGCCAGGTGGGAGTGCCCTTATCAAAACACTAAAAATCCTGACCGGTGGAGTATTGGGTTGGAGGTAGGTTAAAAGTCACATTTTTATATTTGTCTCGAATAACTCGAACACCCCGGTTCCTAGTGAAGGTGTTTCCAGTACAACAATAAACTGCATTACATTTTTTCTGTAGGTCTATTAGTTTTCTAGTTGAAAAACCTGGAATGCAATAATCGCAGATTAGTCGTGTTAAGAATGTTGTTATAACGGTATAAAAATAATGTTTACCTTTAAAGGAAGTTGTTCCCTTGAAAGATTAATTGAAGCAGCTGAAGTTGACGGCTGCTGTTGTCGAGCGGTTCTAGGCGCTTCAGTCTGGAACCACGCGGCTGCCTCGAGCATGGATGTGTGTGCTGTCCTTAGGTTATGGGCTTAAGTAATTCTAAGTCTAGGGGACTGATGACCTCAGATGTTAAGTCCCATAGTGCTCAGAGCCATCTGAACCATACAGCTGGAAGTTATTGCACAATCAACCACCATTTCCCCGTCCATCCTCATATTTAGCACACTCAGCAAGGGATTCTAGGTATCCTAAAGGCCTTTAGTTGTTTCCAGTTTTTAATCTGCATGTCCCTGCCGATGTAACCCATATCTGTAATTGTAGCAGGTACAACATTCTCTGCATCCAAACAGTGGTTGAGTCGTTTGTTCAGCCTTTCATGGCTACGAGACTGGCGGTTTCTGGGCTTAGGTCTGGGTCACGCCATGGAAAATTCCCTTTCCTTCCCCTTTAATCTACGCACACTAAGCGTTGCTAATGTCCACCATCGCCACCACCACTAGTACTACTAATATCACTATTACTGCTGCTGCTAATATTAATAATAACACTTACTTTTATTTACAGCGAACTGGGCATTTGAGGGCTGTTACTTAAGAAACATATTAACTCGATGATCCCTCTTCTTCCTGAACCATTCGATGACATCGCCATGCCATGTTCCTCAGCTTTCGAGAATTCGCAGTACTTGTTTTTCGGCTGAGGTACAAGCAAGGATTGATAAGCGATCGTCGGCCATTCTGTGCTTCAAATACGTTTTTATGCGTTTAAGGCAAGAAAAACTCGTTTTAACTGAAACACTTGCTGCAAGAATTTAGGCAAAATAGTCTCAAAGCTGCTGGAAGAATTTGGTCCGTTTCATTCACAATCATGCTTTACCTCCCAAACTGAGAGAGTGAAATGTTTCTTTAGGCTGGGAAGACAATGGTCTCCAGTTCTACACGTAATCTAAAGCTACTGAAGAACTCAGCATAATTAATCCCAACCGTCTACAGGGAAACGCCGCGCATCATTGGCGATCTGAGTAGCATAGCCTAATTTATGAAAGATCAGTTTATCACAATGTTGAATTCTTTCTCCCAGCTGTGTTACAATATTATCCAGTACCTGGAAGTACACCTGTTTGTATTTCGAATTAGTGGATTTCCAGTGCACTCATCCATTATTTCACCTCTTCATTCAGTTTGCGAACCACTCGATCGTTTGGTGGAACATCAAAATTCGATCAAATTCTTAACTTTTATATGTAAGCTGTGTATTCTGTGGCAGAACTGTCATAAAACAGCGCATCACTGTTTTTTTCTGAAAAGTGTTGAAAAGCAGTTCAGGTTTCAAAAAACACCTTGAAAAACAGAGGCCCGGAAAGCCAAATCAGTCTGTTAGGCTATTTTTGAGATACGCAGACTTCGTTTGTAAACGTTGCACTACAGTATGGTCTGTCAATTACTTTAATTAAAACCTCAATTAACCATGGACGGTTTTCGTGAACGGCAGATATTATTCTAGCGTTACAGTTCCAACTAGTTTCACTATGAGTAAAAACAGCTTGGACCTTACATTGCAGGCCATTTAATTTTTCTGCCAGAATGGAAGCAGTATCATAGGTTTGGACCACCAGTTTGTTCTTCATATCAAAATTCCGAAATATACCACTTAGCACAATGAATAAAGCAGCAAGTTCTAGCGTGGCTAACATAATAAAATCCAAGAAAATGTTCTTAAATGTCATCGTTCGAATCCCCAAGTTCAAAACACTAGAGCATTGTGACTTGACTGAATCGTCTGTTGCTTCGTCCACAATGCACGCATAAACTGAGGTTCTATCCAACTTGAATCCATATATTCACAAATCTTCTCATTTATTCCTTCAACCACTCCGTTCTGTATAGTTTTATAAAATCCCTGGAAACAGACAATTTTCTTCCCATTTGCTTTCAAATCTTCGTTTTTGCTTGGCAAGAGTTTAAAAATTGCCGCGAAATTTCCGGTATTCAGGGAATCTACTATCTCCTCACGACCTCTGAAACCTAGCTAGCTTCTACTTACCGACAAGACTTAAGATGTCAATTGGAATTTTCATTATGTCTCTGACTTCGGGGCAACGGCCTTGCCGCAGTGGATACACCAGTTCCCGTGATATCACCGAAGTTAAGCGCTGTCGGGCGTGGTCGGCTCTTGGATGGGTGACCATGCTGGCCGCCATGCGCTGTTGTTATTTTTCGGGGTGCACTAAGCCTCGTGATGACAAATGAGGAGCTACTCGACCGAACAGTAGCGGCTTCGGTCAAGAATACCATCATAACGACCGGGAGAGTGGTGTGCTGACCACACGCCCCTCCTGTCCGCATCCTCAACTGAGGATGACACGCCGGTCGTATGGTCCCGATGGGCCACTTGTGGCCTGAAGACGGTGTGCTCTGTTGACATCCACTTCGTTGTTGTCCCATATTCATCAATTAACGATGACCATTAAGTAGTCCTGAATGCTAAACATCTGTGTGCATGGTAGTGCATATGAAATAAAGCTACTTAGATGATCTTTAGAAGAAGCATGTTGTACTAAATCTGTAGGCAGATTGCTCGGGTAGTCGAAACCTCTCTAGGTCTTGCACTTTTTCTTGTACATCTACATCTACTTCTACATCCATACTCCGCAAGCCACCTGACGGTGTGTGGCGGAGGGTACCTTGAGTACCTCTATCGGTTCTCTCTTCTATTCGAGTCTCGTATTGTTCGTGGAATGAAGGATTGTCGGTATGCATCCGTGTGGGCTCTAATCTCTCTGATTTTATCCTCATGGTCTCTTCGCGAGATATACGTAGGAGGGAGCAATATACTGGTTGACTATGTTCACGGAACTTCAACAAAATCCCGTACCGAGCTTCTGAGCGTCTCTCCTGCAGAGTCTTCCACTGGAGTTTATCTATCATTTCCGTGCCGGCCGCGGTGGTCTCGCGGTTCTAGGCGCGACTGCTACGGTCGCAGGTTCGAATCCTGCCTCGGGCATGGATGTGTGTGATATCCTTAGGTTAGTTAGGTTTAAGTAGTTCTAAGTTCTAGGGGAGTGATAACCACAGCAGTTGAGTCCCATAGTGCTCAGAGCCATTTGAACCATTTTTTATCATTTCCGTAACGCTTTAGCGATTACTAAATGATCCTGTAACGAAGCGCGCTGCTCTCCGTTGGATCTTCTCTATCTCTTCTATCGACCCTATCTGTTATGGATCCACACTGCTGAGCAGTATTCAAGCAGTGGGCGAAAAAGCGCACTGTAACCTGCTTCCTTTGTTTTCGGATTGCATTTCCTTAGGATTCTTCCAATGAATCTCAGTCTGGCATCTGCTTTACTGACAATCAACTTTATATAATCATTCCATTTTAAATCACTCCTAATGCGTACTCCCAGATAATTTATGGGATTCACTGCCTCCAGTTGCTGACCTGCTATATTGTAGCTAAATAAGGGATCTTTCTTTCTACGTATTCAAAGTACATTACACTTGTCTACATCGAGATATAATTGCCATTCTCTGCACCATGCGTCAATTCGCTGCAGATCCTCCTGCATTTCAGTACAATTTTACATTGTTACAACCTCTCGTTATATCACAGCATCATCCGCAAAAAGCCTCAGTGAACTTGCGATGTCACCTACAAGGTCATTTATGTATATTGTTAATAGCAACGGTCCTACGACACTCTCCTGCGGCACACCTGAAATCACTCTTACTTCGGAAGACTTCTCTCCATTGAGAATGACATGCTGCGTTCCGTTATCTAGGAACTCTTCAATCCAATCACACAATTGGTCTGATAGTCCATATGCTCTTACTTTGTTCATTAAACGACTGTGGGGAACTGTATCGAACGCTTTTCAGAAGTCAAGAAACACGGCGTCTACTTTTGAACCCGTGTCTATGGCCCTCTGAGTCTCATGGACGAATAGCGCGAGCTGGGTTTCACACGACCGTCTTTTTCGAAACCCATGCTGATTCCTACAGAGTAGATTTCTAGTCTCCAGAAAAGTCATTATACTCGAACATAATACGTGTTCCAAAATTCTACAACTGATCGACGTCAGAGATATAGAGGTCTATAGTTCTGCACATCTGTTCGACGTCTCTTCTTTTACTTCAGAGCAAACATGGCGAGCAGGATAATTTCGTTTTGTGGGAATAACACTTAACTACTTGCTCTGCTCATACGATGCACTTGTTTGGAACTAATCTTTCTGAACAAGGTGTGGGGCCATTGTTTAGATATCCTTCAACTTCATGGCTCCTAGAAAATGAACGTTCCTGCGACGAAGTAATGACGTCCTCACTCGAAAGCTGTACATCAGGCCTTGTAGAAGGTTTGGTTTCACCCCTATTCACTGCACACATGACAATTAACGTAATAGAAACCTAGAAAGGCGTCACCGCAGCTGCTGGCCTCCTGTGCCACCGAAGCACACGGGAACACGCCTACGACAGCCTGTATCACGTCTTCTGTTCCTATTAGTGACGTCAGGTTACTATGGCAACAGATCGTTCTCGTAGTGATTTTCCTCGTAGTGATGTCACATTACCATGGCAACCAAGCACTTGCAGATTTCCTGGCATGTGTCTGGTCTCCTCGCCTTATGCTTTCCGCATTTGGCCTTCTTGTAGGTTTGGGTTAAGCTTTCCCACCTTGAGTAGTCCTGGGAATCCTCCCAGTTTACAAGAAATAACACGAGCGAATAGTTTTAGTTCTCGCTGACTAAAGGGTATAAAGGTTCATTCTATAAAAAAGTAGCTGCTACTACAACTACTACTACTTCTACAGCAGAAAAGTGAGAAGGCCCGCTGACGGCCTTAGGCGGCCCATATCTGCACCTTGCGAAGCTTAGTGAGCAGCCATCTGCTGTTCTACTTTATTCTGCCATACTGTAACCCCATAAATTATCAAAGATAGTCACGTTAAGTAGTGTGAATGAAACACTGCGCCATCTGTGCCCGGAACTATGCAAGATTCAGATGTGCGCGTGAACGAGTAAGAGATGCGCTAATGTCAAGATCCGCATGCTCATCCTGTTTAGAAACAGAATAGTTCAATTAAAAGTTTATTTAACGTTAGCCAACACTAAAGGGCACCAAGCATGAAAAATTGTAACAAGAAAAAATATTTCTTTTCATAGACGTGCAGATAAGATGCATATGTGTTAACTGTAATTAATGTGTTTTGTGGTATCGTAAGACACATGCATCTGCAAAAACTTCGATTGACTAAAATGGTGTACAACTTACTTGTAATAAAAGTGAGTCTTGTGCAGGGCTGGCTGGTGAGGCCGTGCGGTTCTAGGCGCTTCAGTCTGGAACCGCGTGACAGCTACGGTCGCACGTTCGAATCCTGCCTCGGGCATGGATGTGTGTGATGTCCTTAGGTTAGTTAGGTTTAGGTAGTTCTAAGTTCTAGGGGACTGATGACCTCAGAAGTTTAGTCCCATAGTGCTCAGAGCCATTTGAACAATTTTTTTGAAAGCGCGGCTTCTTTTTATATGGGCCGGTAAAGATGCTCTGTATTTGGAATATAGTCGACTGAAGGTCGTGGGGAATTGTTGAACCACACGTCAAGACAGTTGCCTTAAAAGCTCTCCAGTATGGAGTGTGTAGCCATTTGTGTAGCGATATATGACTGTAGTTTGCAGCCACCCGACTTAAGTGAAACCCATAAATGTTTATCAAATCACTTGGAGAAGTTAAATAATTTAGCTCCCTCGAAGCTAAGGCCAAGAATCATGTAATAACTGTTTGTTATGAGAAGTGGATATTAGTTAATATAGTAACCTTATTTCATCTTCCCCTGTGTACTTTATGTACATCGGAACAGTAACTACTAAACGTCAAAGTATTGTTCTAGCTACGTAGGCAAGTCATTGCCAGAGTGGAATATAACAAAATATGGACTTCAAGTTATTGCATATTACTTTGCATTAAAGCGGTTGCAGTGACCAGATACAGGTGTGTCACTCACTTTCTCAAACAAATGTTGCTTTTGCGTAGAGAAAGTTTACGCTCACTTTCCTAGCTGTTATACAAGTAATATTTCGAAGATATACCAATGGACAAAATATATCCCAGCACCAAGAAGGAGCTGTACGAGGTAAACGGAAGATGGTAGGCGTGTTTCTTTAGATGAAAGATGACGTCTATTCAAATTTCGCGCCAGTCGCATAACTGTGACGCTAGTGGAGCTACTATGAGAATGCAGATCAGGTTCGCTTCAAGTACACTCTGGGTCGTGACCGCTAGTTTGAGATTAGGCGTAAAGAGCTGAGAGGAGCGGCTTTAAGACGGTGAAGGCACCATTATCAACACCTCAATGAGTATGAACGAGGTGGTGTAATAGGGCTACGAAAGCTGGTGTGCCGTCGGTGATATGGCAGAAAGACGTCGCAAGAATGTAGCCACTGACAGCGGGGGCCACGGGAAGGTCCTGCAGCAGGAAGAGCGGGCTCCGGACGATCACGTGACACTACCGAGAGGAAAGACCGTCGCGTTTGGCGTGCGGCCCTGGCGCATCGTACTGCCTCTGCAACATTAATTCTAGCAGCCGCTGGCACCGCACTGACAACAACGAACTCTTACAAATCTATTACTTCAAGGACACCTCCGAGCCAGACGCCCCGTAGTGTGCATTCCATTGTCCCCAAACCGCAACCATTTGCAACTTCAATAGGCAAGAGAGAGCTGATTGGAGAGCAGGGTGGAGATCTGTTGTGTTTTCTGATGAAAGCTGGTTCTGTCTCGGCGTCAGTGACGGCCATGTGTTGCTTACAAGGAGACCGGTTGACGACCTGCAACAACCCCGTCTTCATGCTAGACACACCTGGGGTTATGGTCTGGGGTGTGATTTCATTTGACAGAAGGAACACTCTCGTGGTTATTCCATTCACACTGACAACAAGTTTCTATGTCAGTCTGGTGATTCGACCTTTTGAATTTAGATTCATGACGAGCAGTCCAATGGTTGTTTCCCAACATGATAACGCTCGTCATCATACCATTGTTGTAAACCAAACATGCTCTACAGAGAGTCGAAATGTTGCCTTGGCCTTCTCGATCACCAGGTCTCTCCTAAATACAGGACATATGGGACATTGTCGGACGACAACTTAAGCGTCATCCACAAGAAGCATTAAACTTCACTGTAATGACCGATCAAGTGCAATAGGCAGGGAGTTCCACCCCACACACTCTGGCACCTGTACAACACAATGCATGCACATCTGAATTCGACATTCTCGAGGCTACATCGGTTGTTAATTTACCAGCATGTCACATTTGCAATAGCTTTTCTCATGCTTACATTAACCTGTGATCTTGCAGTGTTAATCCATTAAATGTGTGATGTGGAGAAATGTGTTCTCGAAATTTCAGTACTCTACATTAATCATTTCTTAGTGTTGGGTTTTTTACCCATCAGTTTATGTTGTGACTGTTAGAAGTTTCAATAAAAATTAAATCTGAAGTAGTTGTTGCTTGTTTCAATAACACAACTGACACTCATTTTACCGGGTGTTACATTCTGCTGTTTGTTGGTGTATTATTGTTGTGAAGACAACTTGGAAAAAGTCAGAAAGAGAATCAACATTTATTTAAGTGTCCTCGTGTTTCAGGGAATAGCAGAAACATTTTATGGTACTGACTAACAAATCCACCAAAGTTCTGTTCAGACTTATTATATTGCAAGTTACATTGTTCAGCTTACATGTTCTTTTATGGCAGATGTAATAATTATTTGATTTGCTTTGGTCATATGGATTTTGCTACTATTTGTGCATTATAAGGACATTACTCATAATTTATATGATTGTTTTTGGGACTCAGTTTATGGCTACACATTGCTGTTATTTAGGAAAAGGAACAGAATAATGGTGACGAATATAATAAGAGTAGTGAGAGCGAGAAGAATATTGAAGGCAGCGAAGTGCATACAGGAGGCAGTTAGAGCGAGAGGTATGTGGCAGAAGGCACATTACGTGAGAAGGATTTGGAAACTACAGAAAATGCTAAACCTTTGGAAAGCTATGGGGAAAGACTTGGGGGTAAATGGACTAGTATACATAGAAAAAACAGAGTTTCGACAATGAAAGTAAACGAAATAAGAAAAAAGTGGAGGACGATATTCCGAAAATTTTCATGTAACCTAAACTGTGGAGGCCTTAGAAAGGGACTTGTTAGAAGAAGATAACGCGGATATCACAGAGACTGCACAAACATTAGTGCCCTTGGAAAGCTCGTAATTGTTAAGTGTTAGTATGAGTAATTTTGTATGTTCATAAATGGTTTATTCCTTGTGCGACAAGACACTACATTTGAAAGTAGGAAAGGTTTTTTCCAGTCAAACTGCCGTAAAGAATTTAAATAATACACTCCTGGAAATTGAAATAACAACACCGTGAATTCATTGTCCCAGGAAGGGGAAACTTTATTGACACATTCCTGGGTCAGATACATCACATGATCACACTGACAGAACCACAGGCACATAGACACAGGCAACACAGCATGCACAATGTCGGCACTAGTACAGTGTATATCCACCTTTCGCAGCAATGCAGGCTGCTATTCTCCCATGGAGACGATCGTAGAGATGCTGGATGTAGTCCTGTGGAAAGGCTTGCCATGCCATTTCCACCTGGCGCCTCAGTTGGACCAGCGTTCGTGCTGGACGTGCAGACCGCGTTAGACGACGCTTCATCCAGTCCCAAACATGCTCAATGGGGGACAGATCCTGAGATCTTGCTGGCCAGGGTAGTTGACTTACACCTTCTAGAGCACGTTGGCTGGCACGGGATACATGTGGACGTGCATTGCCCTGTTGGAACAGCAAGTTTCCTTGCCGGTCTAGGAATGGTAGAACGATGGGTTCGATGACGGTTTGGATGTACCGTGCACTATTCAGTGTCCCCTCGACGATCACCAGAGGTGTACGGCCAGTGTAGGAGATCGCTCCCCACACCATGATGCCGGGTGTTGGCCCTGTGTGCCTTGGTCGTATGCAGTCCTGATTGTGGCGCTCACCTGCACGGCGCCAAACACGCATACGACCATCATTGGCACCAAGGCAGAAGCGACTCTCATCGCCGAAGACGACACGTCTCCATTCGTCCCTCCATCCACGCCTGTCGCGACACCACTGGAGGCGGGCTGCACGATGTTGGGGCGTGAGCGGAAGACGGCCTAACGGTGTGCGGGACCGTAGCCCAGCTTCATGGAGACGGTTGCGAATGGTCCTCGCCGATACCCCAGGAGCAACAGTGTCCCTAATTTGCTGGGAAGTGGCGGTGCGGTCCGCTACGGCACTGCGTAGGATCCTACGGTCTTGGCGTGCATCCGTGCGTCGCTGCGGTCCGGTCCCAGGTCGACGGGCACGTGCACCTTCTGCCGACCACTGGCGACAACATCGATGTACTGTGGAGACGTCACGCCCCACGTGTTGAGCAATTCGGCGGTACGTCCACCCGGCCTCCCGCATGCCTACTATACGCCCTCGCTCAAAGTCCGTCAACTGCACATACGGTTCACGTCCACGCTGTCGCGGCATGCTACCAGTGTTAAAGACTGCGACGGAGCTCCGTATGCCACGGCAAACTGGCTGACACTGACGGCGGCGGTGCACAAATGCTGCGCAGCTAGCGCCATTCGACGGCCAACACCGCGGTTCCTGGTGTGTCCGTTGTGCCGTGCGTGTGATCATTGCTTGTACAGCCCTCTCGCAGTGTCCGGGGCAAGTATGGTGGGTCTGACACACCGGTGTCAATGTGTTCTTGTATCCATTTCCAGAAATGTATTTAACGATGTTACTGAGCGTTTCAAATTAAAAGTTATTGAAATTTGTTCTGAAAATGTAGTTGGGCAAACTGAAGCTTAGGTTCCGCTGGAAAAGTATGGTGAAGATTAAGGGCTTAACACTCTTAGGTATGTGACCACTGAAACTTATAAAACTAGATCATTAGTTTAGTGAGTGTTTTGTTGGTTCAAATGGCTCTAAGCACTATGGCACTTAACTTCTGATGTCATCAGTCCCCTATAACTTAGAACTACTTAAACCTAACTAACCTAAGGACATCACACACATCCATGCCCGACGCATGATTCAAACCAGCAACCGTAGCGGTCGTGTGGTTCCAGGCTGTAGCGCCTAGAACCGCTCGGTCACTCCTGTCGGCGCGTATTTTGTCCACACTAGGAAAAACTCTCAGAAACTTGGGGGGCTTGTGGGGGAGGTGGTGTTTGCATATGTATATATATCTGGGGGTCAAATCACATACGTCATCAATTTGTGTCACACAATTGTCATTTTGCCTACATCATTGATTTGCATATTTAAGAAACCTCGTAGTATCAAGCTCTCATGAGGAAAACCATCCACTTTCACTGTGATATGGAACTTGTGCCCTACTTGCACTTTCTTCGCTATCAACAATCACAGACCTGTGCTACCCATTGTATTCATCATATCTTGCGTGACGCCTTTCAGCCTACGAATGTCTTCACCACTAATTATTCTTTACCTTGTAGCCATTCTTATTTCACGAAAGTTACATGTGCTCCTGTATCAAAGAACAGCCGTCACTTTTTTCCCTTAGTGGTAATATTGTCTCATGTTTACAATAATATGATTTTTATGACTTTTGGTAATTTTTTGTGGTAACACGTCTGCATAGTGTTTCACCTTTTTTGTTTTCCTTTTGTCCCCCAAGTTTCCTATGAGTTTCTCTCCACACTGAGCTTTAATTTGACCATACTTCTTGCATCTCACAAACTTTCTCTTGATGCCAACTTCTGTGGTACTGGTTTCAGATAAATATTTAATTTCACTCAGCATCTGTATGCCCTGCTTTACCACAATGATAACAGAAATTCAGAAAAATTCTGTACCCTAGTGCCCAATTGGCTGTCGTTACCCATCGTATTTTCGAATATCTGTTTGGTTTTCGGCAATATGCCGCTAGGTGATCTTTTGTTCACAATTATAAAATCTCACCTCTTTTATTATTGTTTCTTGCACTTTCTCTATGGGTAACTATTGGGAACTGATCCCATCTCTGTTGATAGTAGTCCACTCCCTCCCCTTCCACTTAAGGCAATTATCCGCTATTCCTTCGTGCACTCGTTAGTATTTGATCACTCGTTAAACTTTAGATAAAGCATGCTTACCCTAATGTGTATATGAAATATAAAGTGCCTTTAAATTGTGCTGCATCTGTCGTCTTCTTACTGCCACTCTTAACGATCTGGACAGCTCATCGATCACATTTCCTGTGATGTGATTGTTTCTTCTGGGCACTGTCTGGCTTGAAACACACGACATGCATAGAATTCAATTGTTATTTTATCAGAATAATTCTCTTCTAATCTTCATATCTGGCTCCAAGTGTTAGTCTTTTCGTACACTGTTAAATTAGCCGTTGCATCTCCAGTAATTCTGCCTTTATCTACTGAAACAATCTTCATTCCACACCGTGGCAACGGCCTTGCCGCAGTGGATACACCTGTTCCCGTCAGATCACCGAAGTTAAGCGCCCTCGGGGGTGGCCGGCACTTGGATGGGTGAATATCCGGGCCGCCACGTGCTGTTACCATTTTTCGGGGTGCACTCAGCCTCGTGATGCCAATTAAGGAGCTACTCGACCGAACAGTAGAGGTCAAAGAAAACCACCATAACGACTGGGAGAGCGGTGTGCTGACCACACGCCCCTCCTATCTGCACTCTCCACTGAGGATTACACGGCAGTCGAATGGTCCCCATGGGCCACTTGCGGCCTGAAGACGGAGTGCTTTCATTCCACACAACCTCAATCAACTCTCTTAACTCTGACTTATTCCCACCAAAAGACTACATTGCCACTGGAGGGATTCATTGCAGAGAAGCAAAAGGAGCTTAATGTTAATGCTGTTGTCATTTGCTTGTGAATTCTTCTGTCGCGATGACCATGATGACTTCAGTGGTGATGACCTCCATTTGGCGCAGCCTTCTGGACCCTTCTTACGTTTTTTGTCAAATTTAGTAGCTTCGACAAGCTTGGCTGGGCTTCAGAATGGGCCCCTTGTTCGAGTTTGGTACCTTCATAGCCCTGTTGAGTTCCTGCTGTAACCATTCAGGTATATGACTAGATAATATTTCTGAACTCACCTAAATTCTGATCGTCTATAAAAATGCCTTGACAAGACACATACACCTAGCACGAATTGGTTCCCCCGGCATGTCATAGGGAGTGAGAGGGAATAAAAGCTTACCTCGATCGCTTTGGAACAGTGATGAGTGTGGAGAGGGTTATTCATCAGAGTATAAAGTATTTAAGCATGTTATGTTTAAAGCATTTACCAGTTTCTTTAACAGCTATTTCCACTACTGGGAGAAGTGAGTACAATGACTTCACTCTTACTGCGCACTAGCCAAAATAATGTTCCCGAAGACTGTTCCACTGATTTGGCAATCTTGGTTTCTAGCCATCGGACACGAGAGCTATGCTATGAGTCGATCTGATCTTTTAAAGAAATTCTTATTTGAATTCACTAACCACCATCTGGCACACAAAGACATCCAAAACTTCTGAAATTTAAGTCAGTTTTTCTCCGAAATGGGTTACAGGTTCCTTCTAGAATTCGTATTTCTGGATGGCCCTTGCTTCCACAAGAATGAGTTGGTGCTGCTGGTCTTCTGGCGTCATGCTACGCTCCACATCTTCAACTGCGATGCCATGACTTATCGCGTCTGAGTAACTGTGAGATACCTTGTTGGCTACAAACTAAAAACTACTTATAGACTATTACTGCTTACTAGTTCCCATGCCTTGCTGTCTTGTCCTTTATTTGTAACTTTCTAAAGCTGGTTTTCTCACGTTTTGGAAACCTTCCACCTCCAGTTAAATAGACGCTCAATCCGGGTAGCTTGGTACCACTTCCGTGTTTCAGGTGCTGACTGTTCCAGCTTGACATGCCGTCTTCTTTCTGGAACGCCCCGGGTTCGATTCCCCACGAGATCAGGGACTCACCAGCCCCGAGATGACTGGGTGTTTGTGTTGTCCTCATCATTTCATCTCATGGTGAGATTGGACTGAGTAAAGGTTGGGAATTTGTACGGGCTCTGATAACCGCGCAATTGAGCGCCCCACAAACCAAACATCATCATCATCTTTCTGGAAGCGTATTAGTGAATGACAACTTACATTCTCCTAGTAGTGTTCACCGTATCGTGTCCGCTTCCATGACACCTCGTTCTGTACTGTCTTAAGCGTTCGTTTACACAAATTAAATTGGACACCCATGAGTAAGACACATAATAAATTAACGAAATTGCGTGGCCATGACACAGCTCAAGGATATTACCTTGACTTCATGGAGCGACCATGTGCTGAACAGGCGGCGACAGGTGGCCTTTTCAGAAAACAAGTGGCTGTTGACGTATTCGGCGTGAAAGATGTGAAAGCAAACACACTGCATGCGTTATAATGTTTTCGTGGCACTCCCTAGGTGTTCTCGTCATTCTGAAAGGAACAATGGATCAACGCAAGTATACATATATTCTTTGAGACCCCTCCCCCTCCTCTCTATTCTTTTATGTAGTTTTTTTTTTTTTTTGTCCTCAGAACGACAGCATCTACAGCTGGGTCCTCATTTTTTGGAAGTATGTAAATGACTGCTGCACATTGTTGTTCGACAGACTCGCCGACCCGTGTAGGTCTTTTTCAAGGGACCAAAGGCTTGTTAGTCGTATGGAGAGAGATCAGGACTATAGGACAGGTATTCGAGTGTCTCCCACTTCTGCGTTGTGGCATTTTATCTATGCGGGTGTGCATTCTCATGAAGAACCACCACTATATGTCACGAACCATTTCACAACTGTGGTTCTCGACAGACATGACACCCAATTCACATTGTTTCATTATCCGATGTGTATCTACCGATGTTTGTTGTCCTTCGGCAACCTAGAAAATACACTCCTGGAAATGGAAAAAAAAAACACATTGACACCGGTGTGTCAGACCCACCATACTTGCCCCGGACACTGCGAGAGGGCTGTACAAGCAATGATCACACGCACGGCACAGCGGACACACCAGGAACCGCGGTGTTGGCCGTCGAATGGCGCTAGCTGCGCAGCATTTGTGCACCGCCGCCGTCAGTGTCAGCCAGTTTGCCGTGGCATACGGAGCTCCATCGCAGTCTTTAACACTGGTAGCATGCCGCGACAGTGTGTACGTGAACCGTATGTGCAGTTGACGGACTTTGAGCGAGGGCGTATAGTGGGCATGCGGGAGGCCGGGTGGACATACCGCCGAATTGCTCAACACGTGGGGCGTGACGTCTCCACAGTACATCGATGTTGTCGCAAGTGGTCGGCGGAAGGTGCACGTGCCCGTCGACCTGGGACCGGACCCCAGCGACGCACGGATGCACGCCAAGACCGTAGGATCCTACGCAGTGCCGTAGGAGACCGCACCGCCACTTCCCAGCAATTCGGGACACTGTTGCTCCTAGGGTATAGGCGAGGACCATTCGCAACCGTCTCCATGAAGCTGGGCTACGGTCCCGCATACCGTTAGGCCGTCTTCCGCTCACGCCGCCCCAACATCGTGCAGCCCGCCTCCAGTGGTGTCGCGACAGGCGTGAATGGAGGGACGAATGGAGACGTGTCGTCTTCAGCGATGAGAGTCGCTTCTGCCTTGGTGCCAATGATGGTCGTATGCGTGTTTGGCGCCGTGCAGGTGAGCGCCACAATCAGGACTGCATACGACCGAGGCACACAGGGCCAACACCCTTCATCATGGTGTGGGGAGCGATCTACTACACTGGCCGTACATCTCTGGTGATCGTCGAGGGGACACTGAATAGTGCACGGTACATCCAAACCGTCATCGAACCCATCGTTCTACCATTCCTAGACGGGCAAGGGAACTTGTTGTTCTAACAGGACAATGCACGTCCACATGTATCCCGTGCCAGCCAACGTGCTCTAGAAGGTGTAAGTCAACTACCCTGGCCAGCAAGATCTCAGGATCTGTCCCCCATTGAGCATGTTTGGGACTGGATGAAGCGTCGTCTCACGCGGTCTGCACGTCCAGCACGAACGCTGGTCCAACTGAGGCGCCAGGTGGAAATGGCATGGCAAGCCGTTCCACAGGACTACATCCAGAATCTCTACGATCGTCTCCATGGGAGAATAGCAGCCTGCATTGCTGCGAAAGATGGATATACACTGTACTAGTGTCGACATTGTGCAAGCTCTGTTGCCTGTGTCTATGTGCCTGTGGTTCTGTCAGTGTGACCATGTGATGTATCTGACCCCAGGAATGTGTCAATAAAGTTTCCCCTTCCTGTGACAATGAATTCACGGTGTTCTTATTTCAATGTCGAGGAGTGTAATAACAGCTTCTTGGCTGCGTTTCGTCTCATTTGGTAAAAAGTATCTTTTCAGAGATGGGAGCGGGACCCAGTTGTTCAGTGCAGAATATCAAATCAAACACCTTTCAGCCTCCTAATTTCCAAAGTGTTACTTTTTTGGGCTACCAACTTCGGTGACATATTACGCTACCTTCCCTTTCGAAATAACGTCGCCATAGTTCACGTTACCAGTTTACCGTAAGTAAGTCGGAAAGACACGAATGACACCCTAAACTCTTGCCTACATATCGGTGCTTATACATCCACATCGGGGCCGCGCTGCCTTCCATATACGCTGCAGGAACGACCTCAAACGGGAACCTTTTGATCGCCCCCTTCATAGATAAATATTTACTGTTCCCTAAAAACATAGAACAATGCTTTGTCATCGCCCTGATATTATATCTCAGCTGTACAACAAAACCGAAGATATGGTCTGTCGTAGCACCAACAACAAATAACTTTGCAGTATGTCGGCCCGAAATAAACCACTCTACTTCTGCAAATCCAGTCCCTGTTAAATAAATTACGCAACGAACAATGCGTGTAAGAATGCAGCGAACTCTATGACTATGAGATGCGTCTAAGAATGGTTTGCCGTCAGTGTGTATTCCATAGTCCAGAGCAAAAATGTGAATCCAGCAACAAGTAGACTAAAATAGGTATTTGAGTATCGTTTGAGTATTTTAACTAAGCAAGCATGGTAGGTTAAGAGATAAATATTTGAAAATTTCAACATGCCTCCGTTAAACCATGTTGATACTAACAATAACTTGGGCCTTTTTTTCTGGAAATTTGTGGTAAGGTCTTACAGGACCAAACTGCTGAGGTCATCGGTCCCTAAGCTTAATCTATACTTGTTCTTGTTGTTGTGGTCTTCAGTCCAGAGACTGGTTTCATGCAGGTCTCCGTGCTACTCTATCCTGTGCAAGCTTCTTTATATCCCAGTACCTACTTCAACCTACATCCTTCTGAATCTGTTTAGTGTATTCATCTACGATATTTAACCCTCCACGCTGCCCTCCATTACTAAATTCTTGATCTCTTGATGTCTCAGAATATGTACTACATATCGATCCCTTCTTCTGGTCAAGTTGCGCCTCAAATTTCTCTTCACTCCAGTTCTAATCAGTATCTGCTCATTAGTTATGTGATCTACCCATCTAATCTTCAGCATCCGTCTGTAGCATTACATTACGAAAGCTTCTATTCTCTTTTTATCTAAACTATTTATCGTCCACGTTTCACTTCCATACATGGCTACACTCCATACAAATAGTTTCAGAAACGACTTCCTGACATATCTATACTCGATGTTAATAAATTTCTCTTCTTCTGAAACGCTTTCCTTGCCACTGCCAGTCTACATTTTATCTCCTCTCTACATGGACCATCACCAGTTATTTTGCTCCCCAAATACCAAAACTCCTTTACTACTTTAAGTGTCTCATTTCCTAATCTAATTCCCTCAGCATCACCCGATTTAATTCGACTACATTCCATTATCCTCGTTTTGCTTTTGTTGATGTTCATCTTATACCCTCCTTTCGAGATACTGTCCATACCGTTCAATTGCTCTTCGAAGTCCTTTGCTGTCTCTGACAGAATTACAATGTCATCGGCAAACCTCAATGTTTTTTATTTCTTCTCCATGAATTTTAATACTTACTCCGAATTTTTCTTTTGTTTCCTTCACTGCTTGCTTAATATACAGATTGAATAACATTGGGTAGAGGCTACAGTCCTGTCTCACTCCCTTCACAACCACTGCTTCCCTTTCATGACCCTCGACTCTTGTAACTGCCACCTGGTTTCTGTACAAATTGTAAATAGTCTTTCGCTCCCTGCATTTTACCCCTGCCACTTTCAGAATTTGAAAGAGAGTATTCCAATCAACATTGTCAAAAGCTTTCGCTAAGTCTACAAATGCTAGAAATGTAGGTTTGCCTTTCATTAATCTATTCTCTGAGATAAGTCGTAGGGTCAGTATTGCCTCACGTGTTCCAACGTTTCTACGGAACCCAAACTGATCTTCCCCGAGGTTGGCTTCTACCAGTTTTTCCATTCGTCTATAAAGAATTCGTGTTAGCATTTTTCAGCTAAGGGCAACACAGACACCCATGTCCGAGGGAGGACTCCAACCTCCGACGTGGGGAGCCGCTCGGACCGTGACAAGGCGCCTGTCCAACTTGGACTGAAGCAAGGAAACACTGAACTGTACTAGTAAACTTAACAATTTTGGTTGTATATAGTTCCTGTATTACGTGCATTTAAGAAGCTAAAGAGTAATCTAATGATTTTCTGAGTACAAGTGAGGTAATCGACTAATCGTTGACCAGAGATTGTTATGTTAACCAAGAACTGAGTTTTCACATTATGATCCGCTAAACAAAAAATCTTTCACAGCCGTATCATATCGCTGAAACATTGGTGGTCGTATCAAGTGCAACTATAATAGAGAATTTTACCTTATGAGCGTAACTAAAGACGGAGGAAACGGCATCCCGATACTAGGTCCCCACGATATCACTGCCAACAGTACAAGCCGAAATGAATACAAAAATGTTCAAATGTGAGTGAATTCCTAAAAATTATTCACTACACGTAAACGTCATGGTTAGAAAACAATTTGATAATAAATTTACATAATTAAACTACAACAATGATAAGAAAATGAACGGTTGTTAGGTTCGCCGCGAGCATAACACTGGAAGATTAACATTGAGATTGTGTCCAGACAAACAAAAGATTCGAATTATATTTCCTACTGTGGTTTAAAAACTTCTAAATTACACAAAAAGACGATGAAATGGAGTAGAGCATACAACAGATCAATGAATAAAGGAAGAATCAGAAAGCATCAACACTAGACGGATGAGCTCCGATGAGTTAACTTGATAGTGAAACAAACGTGAGAGGTTACGAGAAAATCCTCTTTGAGGCAAGAATTAGTCCAGAAGAACTTGCATACCAGTAGATGAAGCGTTTAGACCAAGTTAGTAAGATTAAAAAACAGAAACCAGTAATAAACTCCTATTCCCCTACCATACCGCGATTTTCGAAAAGTGCGAGTGTGCATTGCAAATGTGATCTTGCCGTGTCTGCCGTTGAGATGGTTGCCGACAAGTCAGGGAGCGCCGAACTAAAGCCGCTGGTAGCTGCTGCTGGGCTGAGCCGATGTGATGGGAATGCTAATCACGGATCTCATCTTCCTGCTGATTACACGCCGCGGATGAGCGTAAGTTCAAAGTGAAACTTGGAAGACTTGGCAGGGGAGCGACGTCAGGAGAAACACGTACGAGCGCAGAGTCCATACTAGCCTCACTTAGTAGAAGTTCGAATTAGAATACTCATATGAACGGCAATGGCTATTCCGATAGCCTCTTTCAATTTTTGGTACACTTTCTTCAGACCTCAAAAAGGCACCACAATCCCAAAAAGGGCCTAAGTGCTTTTCCAGTCAGATACCTGGAAATTTGTTCCCTAACTCCAACCATAAAGTTAAACATGTATCCTCCAATGAGATACATGTATAAGAAAATGAGTAATTAGTATCACCCCATTACAACATACAGACTTATTTGTCGAAATTCTGGGAACTTTGTTGGGCTTCACACGGCTTTCCTACGGGAAGGGAGTAGTTGTGGTTTCCTGCATCTTCCAACAGTGATTTGCTATTCCGCTATAGGGGACACCGGTCTTCCATTCACCGTTCATTGTCTATGAAGGCTGGGCTGCCAGAGTAGCAATTGCCTCATGAGTGATCAGCAAATCTTCAATAGGTTCTGGAGTTTCCTCAGGTTTTCGCCTGAGAAAAAAGGAGTTCCCTGGTCCAGACAAGAGGCATTTATGGAAGAAAAAGAACTACGAGAATAAAATGATATAGGTAGGTTACATACATAGCTACAAGCTACCCCATAGCTACAGGTTGGCAGTCGACAAACAAAATTCTTCATTTTCTTTGGGGGGGGGGGGGGGGGGGGATGGAGTGGGGATCATCAGTTTGTTTTCTGACTGATCTTTTGAGGCCCGCCACGAATTCCTCTACTGTGTCAACCTCTTCATTTCAGAGTAGCAAGTAGCACTTGCAACCTACGTCCTTAATTATTTTCTAGATGTATTCCAATCTCTGTTTTCCTCTACAGTTTTTGCTCTCTACAGCTTCCTCTAGTACCATGGAAGTCATTCTCTCACGCCTTAAAAGATGTCCTATCATTCTGTCTCTTCTCATTATCAGTATTTTCCAAATATTCCTTTCCTCATCGATTATTCGTAGAACCTCCTCATTCCTTACCTTATCAGTCCCCCTAATTTTAAACATCCGTCTGTATCACCACATCTCAAATGCTTCGATTCTCTTCTGTTCCGGTTTTACCACAGTCCGCTTTTCGATACTATACAATGCTGTTCTCCAGCCGTACATTTTCCGAAATTTTGTCCTTAAATAAAGTCATATGTTTGGTACTAGCAGACTTCTCTTGGCCATGAATGCTCTTTTTGCCACCGTTAGTCTGCTTTTGATGTCCTCCTTGCTCCGTCTGTAATTGGTTATTTAACTGCATAGGTAGCAGAATTTCTTAACTTCATCTACTTCCTGACCATCAATCCTGATGTTTAGTATCTCGCTGTTCTCATTTCTGCTACTGGCTCTAATCACTATGGGGCTTAACTTCTGAGGTCATCAGTCCCCTAAACTTAGAACTACTTAAACCTAACTAACCCAAGGTCATCACACACATCCATGCCCGAGGCAGGATTCGAATCTGCGACCGTGCGGTCGCATGGTTCCAGAATGTTGCACCCATTTCTGTTACTTCTCATTACTTTCGTTTTTCTTCGATTTACACTCAGCCCATATTCTGTACTCATTAGATAGTTCACTCTATAAATAAGATCATGTAACTGTTCTTCACATTCACTCAGGATAGCAATGTCATCACCGAATCGTGTCACTGATATCCTTTTATCTTGAATTTTAATTCCACTACTACACGCCTCTTTTATTCCCATCATTGCTTCTTCGATGTACAGATTGAACAGTAGGGGCGAAAGCCTACATCCCTGCCTTACACCCTTTTTCCGATCATTTCTTTCTTGGTCGTACACTATTATTATTCCCTGTGGGCTCTTGTACACACTATATACTACCCACCTCTCCCTATAGCTTACCCCTCTTTTTCTCAGAATTTCGAACATCGTGCACCATTTTACATTGTCGAACGCTTTTCCCAGGCCGACAAATCCTATGAACGTGTCTTGATTTTTCTTTAGTCTTGCTTCAATTATCAATCGCAACGCCAGACTGGCCTCTCGGGTGAAGTTACGTTTTCAAAAGTCAAAGTGATTCCCAATTTTCATTTCCATTCTACGGTATATTATTCTTGTAAGCAACTTGGATCCATGAGCTGTTAAGCTGACTGTGCGATAATTCCCTCACTTGTCAGATTTAGCTGTATAGAAATTGTGTGGGTGATACTTTTCTGAAAGTCAGATGTTATGTCGCCAGACTCATACATTTTACACGCCAACGTGAATAGTCATTTTGTTGCCACTTCCCTCAACTATTTTAGAAACTCTGATGAAATGTTATCTATCCCTTCTGCCTTATTTGATTTTAAGTCGTCCAAAGCTGTTTTAGATTCTGATTGTAATAGTGGATCCCCTATCTCTTCTAAATCTACTCCTATTCCATCTTATACCAAATCAGACATATCTTCCCCCATAGGTGCTTTCCATTTATTATTTCCTCTTTATTTTACAGTGGAATTCCTGTTGCACTCTTAGTGTTACCACCTTTGCTTTTAATGTCACCGAAGATTGTTTTGACTTTCCTGTGTGCTGAGTCTGTCCTACCGACATACATTTCTTTTTAGATTTCCCCACATTTTTCACGCAGCGATTTCGTCTTAGCTTTCTTGCAATTCTTGTTTATATGTATCCTGAGTTTCCCGAAACATTGTTGTACTTCCTCCTTTTATCGACCAACTGAAGTATATCTTCTGTTACCTATGGTTTCTTCGCAGCTACCTTCTTTGTACCTCTGTTTTGCTTTCCAGCTTCTGTGATGGTCCTTTTTAGAGATGTCCATTCCAGTACAACTGTACTGCCTACTGAGCTATGTCTTATTTAGTATCTGTACCTGTAGAGAACATCAAGCGTACCTCGTCATTCCTCAGTGCTTCCGTATCCCACTTCTTTGCCTATTCATTATTTCTGACTAATGTGGTAAAATTCAGCCTACTCTTCGGCACTACTATAATGTAGTCTGAGTCTATATCTGCTTCTGGGTACGCCTTACAATCCAGTATCTGATTTTGTAACCTCTGTCTGACCATGATGTAATCTGACGGGAATCTTCCCGTATCAGCCGGCCTTTTCCAAATACTCCTTCTTAGGAGAAGAAAAATTTCTCAACCAAGATCGCAATAAAACACTCTACTGTGGATAACCAGTTACGGTAAACTATGTTACCATCATCAGATCTTCGTACAGATTATTATACAGTTCACAGAAAACGGTTATCCACAATACAGTGTTTTATTGCGATCTTGGCTAAGAAGTTTTTCTTCTCGTATGGAAGTAAATACAGGTCGCCCCTTTCATAATCAGTATGAGTAACCAATCCGTCTCCAGGCCACAAGTGGCCCATGGGGACCATCATACTGCCGTGTCATCCTAAGGTTGACGATGCGGATAGGAGGGGCGTGTGGTCAGCATACCGCTCTCCCGGTCGTTATGATGGTGCGCTACTATTCGGTCGAGTAGCTCCTCAGTTGGCATGACGAGGCTGAGTGCACCACGAAAAATGGCAACAGCACATGGTGGCTGGATTGTCACCTATCCAAGTGCCGGCTACGCCCGACAGCCCTTAAGTTCGGTGATCTCACGGAAACCGGTATATCCACTGCGGCAAGGCCGTTACCAGTATGAGTAAACTAATAAATAAAACTCTATCGGAAAGTAAATAAGACCAGAGAGTCACGTATTCAATTTCAGCATGGAAACGGGGTAAAGCGTGAATAAAGAGCTCTGAAACAGACCGCCGCCTCACATACTGTTGTTACCGGCCTCTGGGGGAAGAGGAAGCACAAGAATGTGTTATCTTCTCATTCAATAACAACCAGTGCTGATACACATTTCATTCCGTAAACGATTTTCTGTGACTACATGAACTGTATCAACTATAACGATATGCCAGCTGCGAGTTAGAACGAAAGTCAGGGCAGGTCAGGGACATACCATTCGCCTGTCAATGGTATGGAACTGCGGTTGGCAGCGAGTAATGTTACGGGCGAGAGCGAATCACTGAGTTTTACGAATGTCTGGGACTCTTGAGTACCTCGCAGTAAACGTATGTGAGCTTATTGATATTGGTTTGGAGTTAGATACTGGTATGTTTTACTTCACAGTGCAGGAAGCTTCAGTCGGTTCCATTTAGAGATGCTATTCAGTAGTTTACTTTGCGGTTACATTTTTCTTTGCATTTATTCAGTTTTTGTGTGCAGCATGCGTTTTTTTAGATAACCATTGTCCCTGGTGAGACGGGCCCCTGTGTGTCCAAAGAACAATGAGTTAGTATCTTGTGAATTGGTTCATTTATAAATTAAACGCGTTCTGGTCGGTTAAACTTTCAGAGATCTTTCTTTCGGAATTCGTGTGATTTTAATGTGTCAAATCTTACTTTTGTTTGTAACCACACTACCTAGCATCGTAACTAGTAGAAGTCTATTCTGTGCTAATTCAATGAGAGTACGATCGCCTTCAGCGAACGAAATTAGCTATTCCAATATTTTGGGAATATTTTGTGCTAGTTGAGGCGTTTACTTGGAATGTTAACGTACTAATGGTGATCAGACTCTACCGCGAGTACCCTGTCTTGTATCCAGTGAGTAGTACCGAATTCCATGTTGTTCTACGTGGAATTACGAGCAGAATCAGTACCAACATATGTCACGAATTTTTCCTCATCTTGCCTTTACAGAATTTCTCGTATTTTTCACCATTACGGTATCTGACCATGAATATGCCAGTGCACCACCTGCTTTGACATCAGTAGATTTGTTTATAGGTGTCGAGCACCTATAGAATCCTAGCACTTATATTTCTGGAGCTTAGCGCGCTGATATACTTGAGTTAGTGCGAATTATTTCCGTTGTTCAAATGGCTCTGAGCACTATGGGACTTAACATCTGTGGTCATCAGTCCCCTAGAACTTAGAACTACTTAAACCTAACTAACCTAAGGACATCACACACATGCATGCCCGAGGCAGGATTCGAACCTGCGACCGCAGCAGTCGCGCGGTTCCGGACTGAGCGCCTGAACCGCTAGACCACCGCGGCCGGCTAATATTTCCGTTGTGTTTGTTCCATGTCTGCCGCATAAATGAAGCAAAGTATATCGGTAATAGCACTGCTCTCTTCATGAACGTGTTATATTAACAGTTTTAGGAGACAACATGATTAAGATTGTGTCATTATCTGTGTTATCAGTGTGTTCACATGTCTGAAACGTTACCATTCATCCGATCCAAAGCTTCATGGCAATCGCAATTTCTTAAGAGCTAGTAAAGTGTAATGCTTTGTAATTATCGACCCCCATTCCTTACTGACATCACGTACGAACCCACACTTCATCCCTCATCATGAATTTAATCTTCTACAACGACGTGACGAATATTTCAAAAATGGAATTGGCATTAATAGCCGCAATCTATATTAGGGAACTACACACGTTGCCGCCTTCCACCGAGTTCGGAGGTTATTAGTAAGGTTTTCCATTGCACTCAAGTTTCAGATTAATGGCATCAGAGGGTCGATTTAAATGTACTATATACTGAGGTGACAGAAGTTATCGGATACCTCCTCATATTGTGTCGGACCTTGTTACCTTCTTTTTTCCGGCTTAGCGCAGCACCTCGACGTAACATGGACCCAGTAAGTCGTTAGACGTCCCTGCAGGATCACTGAGCCTTGCTGCAGCCACCCACAACTGCGAATGTTACCAGTGCATGATTTTATGCACGAACTGGCCTTTCGATTATGTTCCACAAATGTTCAATGAGAGTCACATCGGGCGATCTGGGTGTCCTAACGATTCGCTTCGCTCAAATTGTCCAGAATGTTCCTGAAACCAGTCGCAAACAACTGTGGCCCTCTGACAAGGCGCATTGTTATCCATAAAAATTCCATCGTTGTTTGGGAATATGAAGGCGATGAATGGCTGCAAATTGTGCCTGACTAGCCGAACATACCCATTTCCAGTCAATGACTGCTTTAGTTGGACCAGAGGACCGAGTGTACTCCGTGTGTACAGCCAACAGCGGCTTGAACAGTACCTTATTGGGGTCTGCACCACACTCAAACACTACCGTCAACTCCTATCAATTAAAATCTGGACTCATCTGACAGGGCCACGGCTCTCCTCTCTTCTAGCGTGCAAGCGATGTAGTCACGAGATGTAAAGGTCGTCTGCTGCCATAGCCTACTAACACCAGATTTCGCCATACGGCTCTAACGGATACGTTCGTCATACCTCCCACATTTATTTCTGCGGCTATTTCACTCAGTACTACTTGTCTTTTAGCACTGACAATTATACTCGCGTTCGTTAAGTGAATGCTTTCGACCACCGCGTTGTCCGTGCTGAGAGGTTATGCCTGAAATTTTATGTTTCGGCGCTCTCTTGATACTGAATCTCGGAATATTGAATTCCCTGACGATAACCGAAATGGAATTTCCTATGCGTGGTGTTCCAAGTACCATTCCGCGTTCAAAGTCTGTTAGTTCCTGTAGTGTGGTCATAATCACATCGGAAATCTTTTCACGTGGTTCTCCTGAGTTCAAATGACAGGTCCGGCAATGCGCTGCTCTTTTGTACGCGATACTACCGCCGTATGTACACGTGCATATTGCTGTCCCTTGTCTTTTGCAACCTCATTATACAGGGTATTCCATTGATAGTGACCGGGCCAAATATCTCACGAAATAAGCATCAGACGAAAAAACTACAAAGCAAAGAACGAAACACGTGGCGCTATGGTTGGCCCGCTAGATAGCGCTGCCATAGGACAAACGGATATGAACTACGTTTTTTTTTCAAAATAGGGACCCCTATTTCTTATTCCATATTCGTGTAGTACGTAAAGAAATATGAATGTTTTAGTTGGGCCACTTTTTTCGCTTTGCGATATATGGCGCTGTAATAGTCACAAACTACGTGGTATCACGTCACATTCCGTGAGTGCGGACGATATTTGCTTCATGATACACTACCCGTGTTAAAATGGGCCACTTACCAACTGCGGAAGAGGTCGACATCGTGTTGATGTATGGCTATTGTGATGAAAATGCCCAACGGGCGTGCGATATACATACTGTTCAGTATCCTGGACATCATCATCCAAGTGTCCGGATCATTCGCCGGATAGTTACGCTGTTTAAGGAAACAGGAAGCGTTCAGACACATGTGAAATGTCAACCACGACTTGCAAAAAATGATGATGCCCAAGTAGGTGCTTCAGCTGCTGTCCGGCTAATCCGCACATCAGTGACAGACAAACTGCGCGAGAATCAGGAATCTGAAAAACATCGGTGTTGAGAATGCTACATCGACATCTATTACACCCGTACTATATTTCTGTGCACCAGGAAGTGCACGGGGACGACTTTGAACGTCATGTACAGTTCTGCCACTGGCCACAAGAGAAATTACGGGACGATGACAGATTTTTTGCACGCGTTCTATTTAGCGACAAAGCGTCATTCACCAACAGCGATAACGTAAACCGGCATAATATGCACTATTAGGCAACGGAAAATCCACGATGCCTGCGACACGTGGAACATCAGTGACCTTGGCGGGTTGTATGGTGCGGCATTAAGGGAGGAAGAATAAGTGGCCCCCATTTTATCGATGGCGATCTAAATGGTGCAATGTATGCTGACTTCCTACGTAATGTTCTACCGATGTTACTACAACATGTTTCACTGCATGACAGAATGGCGATGTACTTCCAACTGATGGATGTCCGGCACATAGCTCGCGTGCGGTTGAAGCGATATTGAATAGCATATTTCATGACAGGTGGATAGGTCATCGAAGCACCATACCATGGCCTCCCTGACGTTCACCGGATCTGACGTTCAAAAAATAATTCAAATGGCTCTGAGCACTATGGGACTTAACATCTCAGGTCATCAGTCCCCTAGAACTTAGAACTACTTAAACCTAACTAACCTAAGGATATCACACACATCCATGCCCGAGGCAGGATTCGAACCTGCGACCGTAGCGGGATCTGACGTCCCCGGATTTCTTTCTGTGGGGTACGTTGAAAGATATTTGCCATCGTGGTGCACCGACAACGCCCGAAAACATGCGTCAGCGCATTTTAAGCGCATGTGCGAACATTACAGAAGGCGCACTACTCGCTGTTGAGAGGAATGTCGTTACACATATTGCCAAATGCATTGAGGTTGACGGACTTCATTTTGAGCATTCATTGCATTAATGTGGTGTTCACAGGTAATCACGCTGTAACAGCATGCGTCCTCAAAAATGATAAATTCACAAAGGTACATGTATCACATTTGAACAATCGATATAAAACGTTCAAACGAACCTACGTTCTGTATTTTAATTTAAAAAACCAACCTGTTAACAAACTGTTCGTCTAAAATTGTGAGCCATATGTTTGTGACTATTACAGCGCCATCTTTCACAAACCAAAAAAGTGGTCCAACTAAAACATACATATTTCCTTACGTAATACACGAAGATTTAATAAAAAATGGTGGTTCATATTGTAAAAGAAAAGCGCGGTTGATATCCGTTTGACCCATGGCAGTGTCATCTAGCGGGCCAACCACAGCGCCATCTGATTTTCCCCCTTCAAGCTAGATCAGTTTTTTTCTTTGTAGTTTTTTCGTTTGACGCTTATTTCGTGAGATTTTTGGCCAGGTCACGATCAATGGACCACCCTGTATATTCAGCCTAGCAGCACATAACATGAAATGAATGGAAATTTTGTTTAAAACATCGCCCTTAATCTGGTACCCCATTGTAGGCGTCCTTCTTACGACTGCAAATAATTTTACAATTAAAAGCACGCCCATTTCACAGTGTTGCTCGAGACACCTGCCCCCGTCGTCTCCGGATTCCCGGAAGTGGACACGTGTCGCCGCGCTGAATGGTTTCCTCCGCCTTGCCTTAACAGGGGCTGCGCGGGTCTGGCGAGCAGTTAATTAACACATGTGCTAGCGGAGCGGAGCTCAGGACTGATGGTGGCAATTAGCAGCAGGCCGCTGCAGTGCCAGGTGCACTCGGCACGCGACGCACGCCTACTCGGACAGGCCGCAATCCACGGCACGGGGGGGGGGGTCCGCGCCTCCGTTAAGTAACTTCGCCTCCAATGACGTCACAAGCGCCAAACGGGTCCTCTCCATCGCTAGCACATTGCTCTTCCCTGCCTGTATGTCCCATCTCACTGATAGCAGGAAGTCTAATTACTTTTAGGCTACGTTCACATGACGGAAATCTGTCTAGTGTTGTTTCTAATCGCGCGTTTAGACTTCTAACATTCAACTTAGAATCGCTCATACGAGCGCGTTGACGCAGCTTTTACGCAAAAAGTCTTCAGAAGCAGACAAACTAAAGTTGATGTGCGGTTACAAAGCCAGCGCCCTTGCGCTGTTCCTGACGTTTTCTTCTGTGTATGTCTGTTATTTTTCTTTGTTGCAAGTTGCGGAAAATGAGGGTAATCTAGGCCAAAGTAGTGAAGATGAGCTACTACATAACTGACGAAGAAGAAAATACCAGAATTTTGGAACAATGCGTCATCAATGCATAAGAATAAAATTCTGAGATGGTGATCTTGGAAAGAATGAGTCTTGGACGATGTAGTACATCTACAGCAACATTGTGCATCGCAAGCCATCTAGCGGTGTTGGACTGATACCACTAGTTGATGCCCCCATCTCTTTTCCATTTTTGAATCCCATGAGTGAAGTATGATAGTCGGTAAGCCTCTGTCTTAGTTCTAATTTCTCGAATTTTCTCGTCGTCATTTCGCGAGATGTGTATAGTAGCGAGTAATACGCTGTACGCATCCCGGAAAGTTATCTCTCGAAATTTCAATAGTAAACTTCACCGTGATGCACAACGTCTTTTTTCCTAAGTCCCGCCAGTGCCCATGAATAAACGCACCGCTCTTCGTTAGATCTTCTCTTCCTCTTCTATTAGTCCTACCTGGTAAGGATCCCATAATGATGAATAATACTCACAAACGGTCGAACAAGAGCCTTGTAAGGCACTTATTTCATGTATGAGTTACGTTTCAAGACTCTTCCTACGAATCTCAGTGTGGCATCTCCTTTTGCTAACACTTGCTTTATGTAATCGTTCCACTTAAGGGCGCTCTGGTACTCGATATTTTACTGTAGATCTACTTGTAGCAATTTCTCATCAACAGTGCAGTTTTCCTATGTACATGCAGTATGTCACATTCATTTACATACAACAAGTGCCACAGCGTGCACCGTTAATCAGGCCTCTGCAGATTCCGGCGTTGCTGCTTTCTTGTGGACGACCCTTCATCTGCGAACATTCTTAGAGAGTTTCCGACGCTTTCTATGATTTATATCCGTTGTAAACATCAACGGTCCTACCACACTACCTGAGGATTCTCCGGAAACTACATTTACATCCGTCGATTTCGTTCCGTTAAGATCGACCTGTTGATTTCTGTCTGTCAGGAAGTCTTGAATGCCGTCACAAGTCTGGTCCGATAATAGGTAAACACGTATTTTTTTTACCTAAACCCTCAGTGCGGGACAGTGTTAAATGCCTTCCTGAAGTCAAGGAACATGGCGTTAACCCGAGAGCCGTTGTCTGCAGCTATATGGATCTCATGGAGGAAGAGAATCAGCTGTTTCACAAGTTCCCTGTTTGCGAAATCCAAGTTGACTTTTATAGAGGCTATTTCCGTTCTCGAAAAAAGACCTTAATGGCTGAGCATAAAACATGTTCCAAAATTATTAATAAGATTGACTTCATCGATGTAGGCCTATAATTGTGTCCATCTGTACTGCGTTCCGTATTGAAAAAGGGAATGGGCTAAGCCTTTTTTCAGTCTTTAGGTACCTTTCGTTGCTCCAGCGATCTACGATAAAATGTTGCCTAATCTTTGTAAATCCTTATAGGTATCTCATGCGATCAGCAGCTTTCCAACACAACTGTTACATCATAATGAGAGTTCCCTGTTCGGGACATACTTTTCTAAGGCCTAATGGACTATGATTTTGATTTTTCTACATTTGTGCCCTACATCTCCGTCCTCAGAACTGAATATTTGATGCTGCCTACTCAGATACTCTGCAACTTGTATCCTGACACTTTTCCTAAGCAAAAATATTTTCCTAACTTTCGTAAATTCGTTTTAAAACTCATAGTCACAGTATGCTCCTCATATTAAACGCTGTACCAGAAATACAGTCAACATACCAACGTACTAAGTTAGCCGACAGCTCATTATCTTTTTTTTCCATAAGTCAGCGTCATTCCACCGCAGGGTCTCATCAAGTTTTCTGTCAGCCCAAATACTTCATCACGTACGCTCGCGTAAGGAAATGCCATATCGCGGTTTTCTTCCAAAGGCCATTGTTTCGATAGATCCAAAGATGTTTCCCTTTAATTTTTGATCTAGAACGTAATCTCTGAAATTTTTGTACAACCATGAATGAATAACCAGGTAAAATGGTATGAGAATCACATAGCGCCAACAACATTACAGAAGAAAGTGTATTTAAGTCAAATATAAGGAACTTTAACGTACCAGATTTTGCATCCGACCCGTTTACTATAGAGAGCTCCGACACAATGAGACATTGATACATTTCAATCCATTTTTCTTCACATGGTGTTAGCATCACAATGTCTTTTAATGTCATCCAGGTCACTCTGCATACTTGACGACTTATCTCAGATACAATCGATTTCCCAGTTTTATATGAATAGTATAGCCTCCGCCACTGATTATTTACTGACAAGGCACCTTACACCGAAGCAGACTGCGCATGGTAACCGCAAAAACTAACCCCTTCTATCACTCGTCAACTGAACCCTTTGGAAATTCGGTCGCCTGTTGTTATGCGTCCTCGCGCATTCTTCTGAACTTACGGGGGAATCACAAGTGCCATAAACCGATTTTCCAGAAACTTCGTTCAGTGGAAGAGGAGCCAAAATAAGTGAAAAAGTGTCTTGCCTTATGCGTAGATATCCGACCGTTTCTGAGAAAAAGAGTGTTGAAGATTTTTACATAATTTAGATGCCTTCTGAACGGACAAAAAGCGCAGCCCAGCTCCTGGCATAATGGTTAGCGTCGTGGCATCTTACTTTTTGTGATCTGTGTTCGAAACCCGATTGCTATTTTTATTTATTTTATTTTCTTCATTTTTTACCATTGTCTGTAGAAGGTTACTATATGAATGCTTTTTATCACTTAGGGGTCAAAGGGCGTTATTTTAATCGCAAAATTACAACTAGGTTTCACTATCAGTGTCACATGTTTGTTATATATTGTGTGTATCGTGTTTTCAATAGTTACAACCTTTTCAGATTCTCGTATTTCATTCTTAAGTCCATTCCTAATTCTTATATTCTAATGTTCATTCTTCAGGAATATTTTGTGCATTCCCTAGGATGACACCCACCATAGGAACACTCCGAACGTAAAAATTGCGAAGACTGCGAGCATCAAGCGGAGACAGATTTGCCACAGTGTCAGAAACGTCTATAATTTGCTGAAGATTTTACGTGTCGACAATAATTTTGCGGCAAACCACTCATAACGGATAATTTTCCGAAACCTGGCGCTTGCAACTGATTATGAATCAAGATACCTACAACAATTTCACCGAAAAGAACATAATTGTCCCATTCATTCATTTACTTTTTGAAATTTACTCCCCGGAAACAATTAGTGGACGAATAACGACAACGTTATTTCAGTAAACACAGGAAGGCATTCATGTAGTAATTTTCTACAGACGTGCATAGATAAATGAAAAATGAAAATAAAAATAATAATCGAGTTTCGAACACAGGGCGCAATAGCGTGAAACCACTACGCTTGCTTCAGTGCCTCCACTTTGGATGAACTGTTTACTCACTAAAAGGCACATGAAGTACCTCGAAAACTTCGACGGTCGTTTTGTCAGGAACAGTCGAATGTCTGTGGATAATCTGAGACACGTGTCCACTCATTTTTATCCCTCTTCCACTCAGCGACGTTTGTGGGAAAGCGGGTTATGGCACTCGCCTTGTTCTCCTCGTTAGCCTACTACATTGCAGCATCTCTGCTGGCACATCGCTGCAGCTGGTTGCGCAGTCATCTTGATTCTCGCTGGGAGCCAATTCTTTGCGGCTGTTCACATCACTTGTTCAGTTTATTGCTTGCAGTGTAAGAAGCAGAAGGGATATTTTTTGCATAGTCCGACGACAATAATAGATGTTCATTCACGTCAAAATTGTGATTATTGAAAAGGAGAAAGGAAAAGAGGTGTAGATGCACACTTGGAACGTAGAATTTCTACGCTTTAGATTCTCTCACCAATTCTAATGACAGCTCAAAAATTGTCCAGAGCAGTTTTAGGATTCCATATTTTAGTCAGCAAAGACGGAAGTCCTTTGTTGTTCTTTTATCTGTCATTTTTCTCAAGAACGGGATGACGCATCAAGTAGAAAATTATGTCACGCACTAAGGTCTATAGTCCCTCGACGATGTAATAAATGTGGGCTTCTCAGTCAATCTAATCAAAAGATACGGCCATTTATGTTACGTAATTTGATGCGTGGTAACTCACTCATTAAAACGTATAGGAAAATCTTCGTTGACCCAGAATCATGAAATTTGGCAAGAAGCAAGGTACCAAAGTAGAAGTAAACGAAAAACTGCGAGAAGTGTAAACTTGTAATAATATCACATGAGGAAGAGTATATCTTTGGTCGTTTGTTATCCGACTTCTCGAACGTCTTGGAATTCCCGGAACCGGTGTCTTGCCAGTATCACTGTTGATAACAAGCAAAAATCGACGAGATTCTCGATTCCCGGGATGAATGGAGCTTCTCTAACAACTGGCCAATTCTTTCAGACAAACACGAATGTAGAGGCAATTTTTTCCGTTTATTTTCCGTATTAGTGAACCAGAGTAGTTAACGATATGATCATTGGACTCAGTAACATTGAATTATTGTTTGTCCACGAGGGATTCGTTGTTTTACTCACTCTGAGGAAATATTTCTTCAGATTTTATCCGCATCGACTACATTACAAACATTACCTTCTGTGCACAACGGTTTCATTGTTAGGACACTGGTCAACTGCAGTTAGATGGAAATTTCTTACAAACCGCTTGTGTGACCTATCCTACAGTATTGTTCAAGTGTGTGTGATCCTTGCAAAATAGGATTATCAGCAGCCATTGATCACATTCAGAGAGGGGCAGATAGTTGTCCTGAATAATTCAGGTAGAAAATTTTAGTGACTGGGAAATTATATCATAGATGGAGTCCCAAAGTGTGCAATGTTGGGTCCACTCCTTCCTTACATATTTGAATGAACTTCCACTCGACATGCAACAAGCAAAATTGGCAGTTTTTCCATACGATACTAGTGTTACAATAAATGCTATTAGAGAAAAAACCACAGATGAGGTAGTAAATGATATTCTAAAAAAAAGTGATTCTCTGAAAATGTACTCCCCTAACTTTCGAAAAAACACACTTCTGTGCAACAAATAGTCTTACCAACAACTGATGTAGTATCTGATCAGGAGTCAGGCCAGAATGTTTCTAATTTTTGGGGCACATATTAATGATAACTGTAACTGAAAGAATCATTTTACCGAACTTCTCAAAAAATTAAGGTCAGCTACTTTTGGCCTTCGCAGCTGCTAATCTTGGAAAGAACGTCCCGATCTACTTATATCTTTTCATGCTTGCATTCAATATTTTCTTACGGAATAGTTATGTTGGTGATTCTTCATTTAAAAATAAAGTACTGATTACAAAAAAGAGATCAGTAAGAATAATATGGAGTGTTTACTCACGGACGTGACGTAGGTACCTCTCCAAGGAGCGAGGCATTTTAACTGTGCCGCCACAATACCTACATTATCTACTGAAATTCGTCATAAGTAATCCATCACAATTCTAGAAGAACAGTGACCTATAATATCTGCAAAACTAGAGGAAAAATGACCTTTATTACCCATTGTTAAGGCTTTCATTGGCTGAGAAAGACTTTTTAAGACGCAGCAATAAGAACCTTGATCATTTGGCTTGTATCGTAAAGTGTCTGACAGGTAGCGACACCTATTTTAAAATTATTTCTCCTGGACAGTTTCTTCTATTCCATTCATTAATTTTTACTTAAAAAGTGGTAGTCAGTAAAAAGAAACTAAGTGTAGTTGCATGAGTAGGACTAAAAATAATAATGTGCTCATTCGTGTTAACACTAATCATGTATATGCATCCTGTAAACTGACTCTCTACACATCATCTCGATTAAAGAATCGTTTAAATGATCGATGCAAAATGTAACAACGTAACTGAACCAATGGTGAATTTGTGGAAAGGTCTTATGGGACGAAACTGCTAATGCCATCAGTCCCTAACCTCGCACTAAATTCAACTAACTTACGCTAAGGACGACACACGCATACCTATGCCCTCCGACGCAGGAAGCTGCGCGGACCGTGACAACACGCCTACGACCGCGCGGCTACCCCGCGCTGCTAACTGAACCACTGGTGCGTTGTTGGTTTGATCCACGAAAGTGCGTCACGGAAATGCTGTCAGATACTTGAAGATAACGTTCATGGTATGTCGGTATGTACCAGGAGCAACTGAGAAATCTAATAATCTACTGCAGCCATCTATGCATCACTGTTACAGTTGTCGTAAAGACAAGACTGAAATAATTATAGCTTGTTCACTAGTATTTAAGGACTCATTCTTCCCGTCCTTCATACAGAAGTGGTACGGAAAGTATCCTTATTATGTGGTACGATTGTTAAGTACCATCTGCAACGAAAGCCAAGGTGGGATATTGTATGCAGATGGAGATAGAGACTGTTGTGTATATAGTTCCAGCTAGTCAGCGTGTACACCACTTCCCACTAGAGCGCGCCCCACTAAGCACAACAGCGCAGGCGCAGCGCTCGTCTGTCTCCGCACTATGAGATGGCGCTGCCTTAGGGACGGAACAAATTCTGCTTCCGCCGATCCGCGTATTAATATATAACACAGCCAATGAGATCGCTGCTGACGTAGAACCTTTTCTTCTCACGGATCACACTCGCGCAGTGATACCTGAACGCTCGAGGTATTATAACGACTGTACAGACCTCCGATTAGTCAGTCTGCATGAGTCTGCCTCAGTCTGCATTTGTCTGCATTAGTCAGCGCCAATCTATAGTCAAGTTTCAGTCTGCACATAATAAGATTATCAGACTCCTGTACATAGCCATGAAGATAAATATATAGACACTTTGTCAAGTATCAGAGATATATGAGAATAAGATTAACGTACCAAGACCAAAGGAACTTCAGATTGTCAATTGTAAATAGCACCCAGAATCAAGTTAAGTAAGGTTTATGATTGTTATTATTTTAATAAATGTGTGTGAAAATTAATAAACTTCTGTTTAAAGTTGGTCACCGTCAATCTGATACTCTAAACATGCAAGTGGCATTTCTATCATCTGACCTAATGGCAGAAGATAAACACCCGACGATAAGACCACGAGACATATTGCAGACACTCGCCTACTTCGTTAGAGCGATAAGTCGAATAATCTGATGGTGTGTGTACCGAAGGTCTTACAATATTCACACCACAGAGACGAACGGTGTACGAGAAACCTTGTAAACGAGGTGCAGCTCTTTAAACAACGGCGTTACTAGAGAGTTTGAAGTAGCCAATCACAGCTCAAGTTAAAGGAGTGATGGTCGCAGCTCCAAACAAAAACCAGCTTATCTACAATATGGTGGAAGCTGAAGAAATTAATTAAAAGTGGCGCTACCACCAGGACATCTTTTTATCATACTAATAAATTTATTAATTAATTTTTATATAGTTGTTGAAATCACATAGGACGCCCTTCAGACGAAAAACAATCATGTGTAATTGCCATCAATAACAAACAAAAGAAAAAGGGAATTATAAAATTTAAAGAAAACGCCCTCCTGGCAGAACAGACAAAATGGAATCCGCTTCCCGCCAACTTGTGGGTAGACGTACACTGAATCCCAAGGCAGTCCGGCATGTTCCATGCACGTCTTCAATAAGAATATTGCATTTGGTGATACATTGGATCGAGTCCTGGTATAACACAACCTGACAGAAATCACCTTCTCATACCTGGGACACCACAGCAGCAGGGGGGGATCCCAAAAAGTTGACATAGTACTGACGGTATCACGGATGGTGCACGAGAAAAGCAAAGCGATCTTGCAGGAACGTCCTAAAATCAGGAGCACCCTTATCAACTTCATGGAACACAGGCCTTTTATCCACATCACAGCATTGGTCTTCATACGTGGGAAGTAAGTCTCATCTGGGAATGCGTTGGTCTTTATATGTGGGAAGTAAGTCTCATCTGGGAACAGAAGAGATTTCGGTGTGATGGCATAGGGAGCCGTACGTAGAAGAATGGCAAGCATCTTCTGAATCAGCTGCCACACCTCGGCAGAGATCCATACATCAGTCGATGTTCGTCCGTATCAAGCGGGTGACAACGAGGACACATTTGTATTGCATGTAGACGATGTTGTGTCACGTATTTTCCAATAACGACCAGATACCAGGTCGCACGAGCGCTCGTGACGACGAGGATAAGGTGCACAGAAAGCCAAATCAGGGGCCATGCGATCGTAGGATATCGGCTTTCCACAACATTCCTAGTATGAGATCTCATCATTATGCGGTAAACTTCACGTGTGGTAGGGTGTCAGGTACTAGGCAAGTCGGCATGGACATAACTGTATTCGATGAAAAAGGTCCTGACATGTGAGAGCGAGGAAGAAATATGGGCTACTGCAACAGGCGTCAATCGAGAGGGAGGGGCCAGTTCGTAAATCAGGCTTTCCGATAATCCGCTTCGGCGGCGGGTCCGCGACTTGACCATCGTACTTACAGAAATGGCAGCTGCTCTCGATTGGACGTTGACAAGGCCGAGGCCGCCATCTCCAAGAGGAACTTTGAGCGTGTCGTAGCGGACTTCCAGGATAAGAACCGCGCTTACCAAGTAGCCGAACGCCGCCTGAAGTCTATGTGCCATCGCCATTGGCATCGGTAAAATCTGTGCTAAAGGGGGCAGTCGCGAGACTACATGAGTGTTAACAAAATCCACCCTTAGTAAAATGACTGCGCGGGATCAGCCGAACGGTCTTAGGCGCTGCAGTCACGGACTGTGCGGCTGGTCCCGGCGGATGTTCGAGTCCTCCCTCGGGCATGGGTGTGTGTGTTTGTCCTTAGTATAGTTTACGTTTGGTAGGTTGTAAGCTTATGGACTGATGACCTTAGCAGTTAAGTCCCATAAGATTTCACACACATTTGAACATTTTGAACTTTGTAACATTTCCAATGCTCCCAGGAGGTTGCCACGAACATTCGCGAGGACAGCTTGAAGCAGGCGTTTATAGTTAAATTCGATCGTGAACTGTATATCACACGTGAAGGTGATCCCCAAACATTTGAGCTGGTCCACTAATGGCAGTGGAGCCACACTCTCTGCTGAAAGACCTCTACCGACGGACATAGCACTAGATTTCGTTAGGTTCACACGGCTGCCCGCAGCAGTCCCGTACTGGTTGATCCATGCCAGTGCCTCTCGCACTTGATCCAGCGATAGAACCAGGAACACCACGTCATCTGCATAGGCGCGGCAGATGAAAGCATTTCCCCCCCCATTGTTATCCCTGTGAGCCGGCTCCTCAAACCGTGTAACAGTGGCTCAACGGCGATGGCGAAAAGCAGCATCGACAGCGGACACCCTTGACGGACCGACCGCATGACATTAATAGGGCCCGCCAGACGGCCATTGACCAGCACTCGTGACGTGGCACCTCGGAGGAGCCGCAAGACGATGTGTACAAACCTGTGGGGTAAGGCCATCCGTCAGAGTCCGTTTTCTAGAATGGCATGACTCACTCTATCAAAGCCGTGGTCTACGTCCATTGCCTCTAAGGCACCGCGACGGCGGCAGGTCGTGGCCAGGGCTATGACGTCACGGAAATCGCTGAGTGCCGTCAGAATGTTACTATCACCACCAAAGCACGTTTGAACCAGAGAGGTGACTTGAGGAATGACGCACCGAAGGCGAGTGGCAAGAATGCAGGTAAAAATCTTGAAGTCACAATTTAACATGGTCAGCGGCCGATAATGCCCAACTCCCCGACCTACCGATAGCACGGGGACCGAGATAAGCAAGCCTTCTACGAATTCGGGTGGGAGGGCAAGGTCAGGGTTCATCAGTTCTTCATACATCGCAGTCCAGGGTGAGCACATGATGTCGTGGAATGTGCGATGAAACTCCAGCGGGAACCCATCTAGACCTGGGGCTTTACTCGCCGCACCCTTATGAAGAGCATCTGCGACATCATCAGACGTAATTGTCGCTGTGAGAATCTCCGCAGCAGCCTCATCCACGGTAGCCGTCAAGGAACGGAGGACATCAGTCGTTACCGCTATGTTTTGGTCTTCTGCTGCAGAGAACTGGTTGTAGTGATCCACAAAGGCTTTTACGATGTCATTCTGGGACGTCAATCAAAGATCACCTGGCATGTCGAGGGCGTTGACCAGTTTTCTCCGACACCGCTGCTTCTCACGGATAATATGATGGGGGCTCTCCTAGTACACAGTCGTAACATCCTGCGCGTACTATTGTGCATTCAAAGCGCTGATGCATAAGATAAATTACCTTCGCCTTAATACGTTGAACAGAGGGAGCATGGTTTGAGAGTTCCCGGAGAATTGTGAAATAGTATTTCTGTGTTAGCAGAAGAGCCAACACCGTGTTACGAGTGGGGGTCGAAATGCACGCGTTTTAGCTCAAGCAGGCTAGCGTGAGGAGTAAAGAACTATACTGACGTGAGGTCTGGAACATGAGAAGGAATGAGAATTCAGAAAGCGGACGTAATTAATTTGATACATAACTTTAATCCATTAATGATGAACGTCGCTCTTGACGGTACATAATTCACAATATTGTTGTTGTTGTTGTGGTCTTCAGTCCTGAAACTGGTCTGATGCAGCTCTCCATGCTACTCTATCCTGTGCAAGCTGCTTCATCTCCCAGTACCTACTGCAACCTACATCCTTCTGAATCTGCTTAGTGTAGTCATCTCTTGGTCTCCCTCTACGATTTTTACCCTCCACGCTGCCCTCCATTACTAAATTCTTGATCTCTTGATGTCTCAGAATATGTACTACCAATCGATCCCTTCTTCTGGTCAAGTTGGGCCTCAAATTTCTCTTCACTCCAGTTCTTATCAGTATCTGCTCATTAGTTATGTGATCTATCCATCTAATCTTCAGCATCCGTCTGTAGCATCACATTACGAAAGCTTCTATTCTCTTTTTATCTAAACTATTTATCGTCCACGTTTCACTTCCATACATGGCTACACTCCATACAAATAGTTTCAGAAACGACTTCCTGACACTTATATCTATACTCGATGTTAATAAATTTCTCTTCTTCTGAAACGCTTTCCTTGCCACTGCCAGTCTACATTTTATCTCCTCTACATGGACCATCAACAGTTATTTTGCTCCCCAAATACCAAAACTCCTTTACTACTTTAAGTGTCTCATTTCCTAATGTAATTCCCTCAGCATCACCCGATTTAATTCGACTACATTCAATTATCCTCGTTTTGCTTTTGTTGATGTTCATCTTATACCCTCCTTTCAAGATACTATCCATACCGTTCAATTGCTCTTCGATGTCCTTTGCTGTCTCTGACAGAATTACAATGTCATCGGCGAACCTCAAAGTTTTTATTTCTTCTCCATGGATTTTAATACCTACTCCGAATTTTTCTTTTGTTTCCTTCACTGCTTGCTCAATATACAGATTGAATAACATCGGGGATAGACTACAGCCCTGCCTCACTCCCTTCCCCACCACTGCTTCCCTTTGATGTCCCTCGACTCTTATAACTGCCATCTGGGTTCTGTACAAATTGTAAATATTATCTCTTCAGAATACATTCTTGTAGTAACTATAGTAACTGAATATGGCGCCTTGCTAGCTCGTAGCAAATGACGTAGCTGAAGGCTATGCTAAACTGTCGTCTCTTCAAATGAGAGCGTATGTAGTCAGTGAACCATCGCCAGAAAAGTCGGCTGTACAACTGGGGCGAGTACTACTGAGTCTCTCTAGACCTGCCGTGTGGCGGCGCTCGGTCTGCAGTTACTGATAGTGGCAACACGCGGGTCCGACGTATACTACCGGACCGCGGCCGATTTAAAAGCTACACCCTAGCAAGTATGGGGTCTGGCGGTGACACCACGAGTATTCCATGGAATGTCGGTGCCACAGCATTTTGTCGAGACCATAAGTCATCGTCGAACGACGTAGAGCTTGGTGCAGTCGAGCCACCACCGGAGTGTTGAAGGATCAGCTGGAAGGGGGTCTCACACAGTTGTTCCATGTCGTTGCTACGACCTGCCCGCATTCTGGATCCTTGAGATGGGCGGCATTCAGCTTCCACAGGCCTCGACCGCGCCACACCTTGTGAATCTGGAGCGAAATAGTGCTAATGTAGGCCATAGGTTCGGTAAAGACGGCAGGCCATAACTCAGCGTGAAGCGTGGCAGTTACAATTCCTTGGGAAAAGTAGACACGGTCTAGACGACTTGCTGAATGGCTGGTGACGTACGTATATCCAAGTCGATCATCATGCACGTGGTCCCAAGTATTGGCGAGGTTCAGTTCATGCACGAGCATCTTGAGTTCCTGGCATGTGGTGAAATGGAGATGTTGGTTCTTCTGGGATAACACACAATTGAAGTCGCCGCTAAGAATAATATGGCCGTCAGCACATTGCGTGAGGTAGGACAAAAAATGCCTCTGAGCACTATAGGACTCAACTGCTGTGGTCATTAGTCCCCTAGAACTTAGAACTACTTAAACCGAACTAACCTAAGGACATCACACACATCCATGCCCGAGGCAGGATTCGAACCTCCGACCGTAGCAGTCGCACGGTTCAGGACTGCGCGCCTAGAACCGCGAGACCACCGCGGCCGGCTGAGATAGGACACTTAGCCATAGATATTAGGAAACGACGCCAGGCGAACGTCCTGCCAAAGGGCAACATCCAGGTCTGACGCCCACAACATTTCAAGGAGCAGTTATAGTTTGATAGGGGTTCCAGTGATGTTGACATTGATGGAGCCAATCCTCTAAACTTGTCGTGGAATTGGGACGACGGGGACCCTCATGGAGGCACGAAGAGCATCAGCGAACAGGAATGTTGTCCCAGTAGGCTGCACATCCCCATCCTTAGCCCTGTCGATTAGCAGTCATGGGTTGGAGCAGCAGCATCCGCTGCTGTGTCGACGGTGGGGGTTTTGTCGTCTACATCGTCAGACCACGCAAAGCTGCGTGGATGGTGTGCATCCGGTGGAGTACCTGTGGAGTCCGAAGGTGGCGTCACGTCGGCGGCGGAAGAGTGGTGCTGGCTCAGCTGCTGTTCAGCGTCCATAGGTACAGCGTCTGGTGCATGCAAAGATGGTTGTACCTCCGACGGGGTGCAGACTGGGGCTACCACCACGGAATCGTCCATCGGGGCAACATCTTGATAGGTGTGATCCTCATCGTCTTGAGACTGCGTCCTGCAGGTGTCAGACTGGGCGATCCGCCGTTTCCGACGTCTGTTCGGCAACCATTGCTTGCGCACGTGATCTTCAGTGTCCGAAGACGCCTGGGCATCCGGATGTTCGGGCACAAAAGCATCGGTAGACACAACCATGGAGTCAAGGGCCGTCCCTTGTCCTAGAGATTGCTCTCTAATGAATATGTCGGGAGGCGGGTGGAAGAGGCAAAGGAACAGGTCCTTCCGCAACAGCCTGAGGCATTACCGGAGACGACGACGTGGCAGTAGTAGGAGGCACTGGTGATCGCGGTCGACGGTCGTTATGGAGAACTGGGACAAACAAATTGTCCAAATGGCTCTGAGCACTATGGGACTCAACTGCTGTGGTCATTAGTCCCCTAGAACATAGAACTACTTAACCCTAACTAACCTAAGGACATCACACACATCCATGCCCGAGGCCGGATTCGAACCTGCGACCGTAGCAGTCGCACGGTCCCGGACTGCGCGCCTAGAACCGCGAGACCACCGCGGCCGGCAACTGGGACAAACGTCAACGGTAGCGTCGTCGGAGCGGTCGAGGCCGGCAAGTCACCAGGCTGTAGCTGTGTGATTCTGCGTTGCAGACAACTGGAACGGAGGTGTCCTTCTTTGCCACATCCCGAGCATGTCTTCGGCTGGCCATCATAAATAATAACTGCAAGGCAGCCGCCAATATATAAGTAGGACGGCATATGTTTGGTTAGCTCGATGCGGATCTGTCGTACTCCTTTGAGAGCCGTGTATGAAGTGAACGGAACCCACTTTATAGCTGTATGACTAATCACCTTTCCATATCGGACAAATGCAGATACCACTACCTCTGAAGGCATCTCGAAAGGGAGTTCAAATACACGTATCGTACGCAGTCATAGTCCCGTATGTTCCACAGTTACGTCACCGATGTGTCCATCAGAGTGACGGAACTGAATACCACTTAAAGGTGCACCTAGAATTTGGTCCCATATGTCTACGTTAACAAATTTCACGTATACGACACTGGTCATTATAGACAGGTAGATGCCAACAAGATCGTTGCAATCAATCTTAATGTCATCTCTGATAAACTGTTCGATTTCCAGTGTTTTTGGTCGGGCATATTCAGGTGCAAAGCTAATCTTCAGTGTAGATTTTCTGTGGGCATAAGCCATTCTCTCTCAAGGGAAACATAGCGCGCTAAGATGGCAGAATCACGCAAACAACTCCGTGAGCGAGCTGCGCGCTGAGGACTGAAACAATACGTCCTTGTCGCTAGCGTGCCGAAAGGCGACTGACTCGACCTCGAGTCTTCTTGATTACTAGGCAGAAACGCTAACGATTACTCTACCGTAACACTATGGTCCCACTCTGATGTAGTGCACAGGGAGGTCAAGAGCGATGACGACGACTAAGTGCGCCATATTACTCAGTGGGCTTGTTCTATCATCGCCGGGGCCTGCTGACAAGCTGCGAGCAGTGATATTGCAACGTATATGCACCCTTGAAGAGATGAGGGTAGGTCAGTAAAATCGTAAAGTGACGTCACCTAACTTCAAGAATAATCCTGCCAATGTAGTTACACTACCGGCCATTAAAATTGCTACACCAAGAAAAAATTCATATGATAAATGGGTATTCATTGGACAAATATATTATACTAGAACTGACATGTGACCACATTTTCATGCAATTTGGGAGCATAGATTCTGAGAGATCAGTAACCACAACAACCACCACTGGCCGTAATAACGACCTTGATACGCCTGGGCATCGCGTCAAACAGAGCTTGGGTGCCGTGTACAGGTACAGCGGCCCATGCAGCTTCAACACGATACCACAGTTCATCAAGGGAAGTGACTGGAGTATTGTCACGAGCCAGTTGCTCGGCCGCCATTAACCAGACGTTTTCAATTGGTGAGAGATCTGGAGAATGTGCTGACCAGGGCAGCAGTCGAACATTTTCTGTATCCAGAAAGGCCCGTAAAAGACTTGCAACATGCGGTCGTGCTTTGTCCTGTTGAAATGTAGGGTTTCGCAGGGATCGAATGAACGGTAGAGCCACGGACCGTAACACATCTGAAATGTAACGTCCACTGTTCAAAGTGCCGTCAAAGCGAACAAGAGGTGACCGAGACGTGTAAACCCATACCATCACGCCGGGTGATACGCCAGTTTGCCGATGACGAATAGACGCTTCCAATGTGCGTTCATCGCGATGTCGCCAAACACGGATGTGACCATCATGATGCTGTATACAGAAACTGGATTCTTCCGAAAAAATGACGTTTTGCCATACGTGCACTAAGGTTCGTCGTTGAGTACACCATCGCAGGCGCTCCTGTCTGTGATGCAGCGTCAAGAGTAACCGCAGCCATGATCACCGAGCTGATAGTCCATGGTGCTGCAAACGTCGTCGAACTTTTCCTACAGATGGTTGTTGTCTTGCAAATGTTCCCATCTGTTGACTCAGGGATCGAGACGTGGTTGCAGATCCGTTACAGCCATGCGGGTAAGATGCTTGTCATCTCGACTGCTAGTGATACGAGGTCGTTGGGATCCAGCACGGCGTTCCGTATTACCCTCCTGAAACCATCGATTCCATATTCTGCTAACAGTCATTGGATCTCAACCAACGCGAGCAGCAGTGTGGGGATACGGTAAACCGCAATCGCAATAGGATAAAATCCGACCTTTATCAAAGTCGGAAACGTGATGGTACGCGTTTCTCCACCTTACACGAAGCATCACAACAACTTTTCACCAGGCAACGCCGGTTAACTGTTGTTTGTGTATGAGAAATCGGTTGGAAACTTTCCTCATGTCAGCACGTTTTAGGTGTCGCCACCGGCGCCAACCTTGCGTGAATGCTCTGAAAAGCTAATCATTTGCATATCACAGCATCTTCTTCTTGTCGGTTAAATTTCGCGTCTGTAGCACGTCATCTTCGTGGTGTAGCAATTTTAATGGCTAATAGTGTAAGAAGCCTGGAAGGAAATTTTTGGTTATATTGGCGTTAAATGGTAAAAGACTTCCTCTGGACAGCCAGTTCTTAGCTGTGTTAGGGGCAGTTAAGTAGGGAAACGATTTTCTTCTTGCACTGGTTCACAGCGTGAAGACGCGAGTGTGTTTGGTTTTTATGCAACGTTGACTTCTGATACTTTCCAGTGTCGTCTTCCGATCTGTTTAACTTTACGGCATTGAGTTAGATTTAATCTAGAACACCTCATTTTTATGCTTTCTGGTGTGGAACAGGGCTCTTGATAACAGTGTTATGTAATTTGAGCGCAGGGATTGCAGAGCTAGAGATATTAGTTTCCGGTTATGCAGCATACGACATGTGAAATAATGAGATATATAATTTCTCAACACGATTACAATTTTTCCAAAATACTAATGACTAAAACACTTATATTGAAGGTTTGCAACTAAAGCTTTTTCCAATTAAATCAAAAGTAACTGAAATTAATCTTGTCCCATAAGTCACGAAACAGATGTCAAACACATTCCCCCTTGAAGTAGATGGTGTCTACTTGCAGTTTTGTGCGACACACAAATAGAAATTTCATGAGCACGATAGGAGTGCAGGAGTATGTTGGTGAGGATGGAAGGAAGAAATAACCCAGTGAAGTAATTATTCGATACCACGCAGTCATTTCGTTTGAGGATTCAGAAGAGAAGAAACTGAAAGTTACGTTCATTAACACACAAATTAAACTATAGATGTGGGTAATGTGCAATTCTATACCGCCATACGTGTTTCCCTTGAGTTGTATACATACAATGCATATTAAGTTACCTGTTCATTGCTTCCCTAATTTTGTAAATATTTGGCAACCCTGTGATAATGCGTATGCTTCCACGTGTGGTTCTTAATTGTTCCACTAAATTCACTTGACATTCTCTTTCCACTTCGATATCTTCTGTGCGTAATTTTCCTTTAAGGTCAGACATCGAGACAACAAATTTAAGCTGTGTTCCTGATCATAGTTGCGTGCTTCAGGAATACCAAGCTGCATCACTATACAAATGTCTCGGAAGAACTTCGACACGACCATGAACGTTACGACTTTGAGGTTCTTTCGTCACATAGGACTCACAAGTCAGACGGATAGATATGAAGCGAACATACAGGTTAATACAGTTCCTCTGTAATAGTGATGAGACACCCCTGTAGACGTTCGCTTCTTTTGCTTTGCTTGCCCGTGGAACATTGCTTCATGCTAAATTTCATGATTCTTGATTAACGGGAAGTTCGCTACCGGTTTTGACGAGTAAGTTTGCGAGTGTTAAAAATATGTGATATTGACTTAAAAACTTAAGTTTTTTAACCGCGAAGGGATCATAGACTTTAGTATGTTACATAAATTTCAACTTGATACGCCAACGTGTTCCAGAGAAAAAGAGACCGTAAAGACGGACAGTCAGACATATAAAAATTACGAAAAAGTGTTTTTTCGTGTGATATAATTATAATTTAACAATTATCGGACTTTTTCTTCTACTTGCACTGAAGCCTTGTTTAGTGCCGAATTTCACGATTGTAGGTCAACAGAAAGCAGCGTATAAATTTTGATGAGTGAGTTTTCGAATATCCAAAGATGTGACATAAATAGCAGTATCTTTTAACTGCACTGACTTAGAAGCTTACAGTTTTTACTCTGCCAAGGGATCATAGGTACTAGCATGTGAATGAATTTGAACTTGAGACGCCAAACTGTTCCAGAGAAAAAGAGTTGTTAAAAGGAGGAGAGGCAGATAGTCGGACGCATAACAAAGTGATCATATAAGGATTCCGTTCCGACATATTAAGGCACAGAAGCCTAAACATTGTCTATCTTGTTGATCTAAATATCACTGCATTTCTTAAATATCACCTTGGATCAGTGTTAAGTTCTCCATGAATCCATGGACGTCAAAATGAGCAGTGTACCTTGATCACGCTCTGCCAGATCTTCACACAGTTCGTCGCAAGAATTTACCGTAAGGAAGCAAAGAATGACAGTAAAATTCATTACTCATAGTTACTCACTGTGGCCCGAAAAAAGGTCACTTTGAGATGAGAAAGTGGCATCAGGAATTGTTCCTAAAAATAAATAAATTAAATATAGAAAATTAATAATATTAAATAACGTAGTGAGGTACTATAATTGAATCACAAAATATATAATTAATGTTGATCCGTAGTCATGTTTTGCCTATTAGCGTATAGCGATCCTCAATATATTTGAATGGATCGTACGCCTCCATTGCCATCAAGCGTGAAATGTAACTCGTAGTTATTTTTGTTGAACATTACTCAATTACAGTAAGGAATTTGGTGCTATCCAGAGAGATGAGCGATAGCTGGCGCTTTCGACAGAGGGCGAGGGGCCGCAGCGTCGCCGCCTTAGCCGCTACCAAATGGTTCAAATGGCTCTGAGCACTGTGGACCTTAACTGCTGAGGTCATCAGTCCCCTAGAACTTAGAACTACTTAAACCTAACTAACCTAAGGACATCACACACATCCATGCCCGAGGCAGGATTCGAACCTGCGACCGTAGCGGTCGCGCGGTTGGAGACTGTAAAACGTCCCCTTAGAAATCTTAATGAATTACTGTGCCGATAAACTCTTACATTATTTGATTTTCAAACAGCTGAGCAGAACTGAACGGACTCAGACATTTCGCTCTTTACCTATTCTGATCGTCACTAGACTGACACACAATATTTTTAGCGCAACGCATTCTGACTTTCAAAAATCCCTACAAAAGAATGGTCCTGACTAACATTAACCTATACCTTTCACACATCACTTACCTCACAAAAGTCTTCGTTACTCGAACTACTGTTTTACAGCGAGCGCCACTACTGCCAGCTAAATTAAAGATCCAAACTACTGGAGGCACTAACTACTGATAAGTATAGTTAACAAATGAAAGATTTTGATACAGAACAAACAATGTATGTACCTTAATAGTGTTAAAAAGTGATTATATATATAATCAGTCCATGATATCCAATATTACAAATTTACTCTTTCTGACGGACACACGTCCAGATCGTCCGCTCTCAAAATTCCGCCATCTCTCTCCCCACATCCACCACTGCTTGCGGCTCACATCCAATTGCTCAACGCTACGTGCTGCTAAGAGCCAACTGCCCAACACTACAATAGCAAAGAACAATGCAAACCACCCACAGACTGCACGCAGCACAGCCAGTGATTTTCATACAGAGCGCTACGTGGCGGTGGCGTTACCAAAATAAGAACCTAAACAGCCAACTTACAACCGTAGCGCCTAGAAACGCTTGGCCACTCTGGCCGGTTAGCCGCTACCGATTTGCAGCTAACAGATCCGGGAGACCTCTGAAACATCCGGCGTCCACAGCCAGATAGTCTGCCAAGAAATCTGCCGAGAACATGTCATCGTACATAACAGTTATGAGTGCTAGAAAATGAAATAAATTGTAACTGTGCTTCTATTAGATTAAGGACTTCAGCAATACGACAAAAGCGCTATAGAAATTGTAGCAGTGAGTGGTTGTATCTTGAGACGCACTCAGAGAATGTGCGATTTACCCATTTTTTATTAAAAAAAAAAGATCTCATTTTTGTTCCACATTATTCGTTGAGTTGTTCGTTGCGGACGTCTGATGACAGTCGTTTAGTTTGTTCGTTGATTCGTTCACTCAGTTTTATTACAGAGGGAGGTGTCGACTTATCGTAAGACGTTGAACAGAAGACAAGGCTTCGTCCAGGAACTGCCGCATCCTACAGTGTTGCCAGATTGTGCATGTAGCCGAATACAGAGAATTATCAGTGTGGCCACGTTATTTGTCCCACATCGCGGTAGGTACGCGATGGCCAGATGTTATGTCAAATAGTGTATATTTCTTAATTAAATATAAATAAATTTAAAATATTTTACACAGCTTGTTTTGTTCCTCTGTCTCGAACATCGTAGTCATTTCCTTCCACACTCTCTTTTACATGTTTTATCAGCACATTCTTTAGATGACAGGTGTCACAAAGCAGAACTCTCTCTACTTGTGATACATTTCTCTGTATTGAAATCCATTACAACGATGATCCTATTAAAGAAACTCAGCAAACCACAAATAATTAAATGCAGACGCTTCATGCAGCTAGAACCACATTAACAGGTGACTACACACTGAAAGTCTAGGGTGGGCAGTGCCCCGTAAAGTGTGAATGTGTGTGAGATATTACGGGACTTAACTGCTAAGGTCATCAATCCCTAAGCTTACACACTACTTAACCTAAATTATCCTAAGGACAAACACACACACCGATGCCCGAGGGAGGACTCGAACCTCCTCTGGGACTAGCTGCACAGTCCATGATCCCCGTACAGCTGTACACAACTTTGCTCATAGAAGCTCTAATCGGCTGCATGATCATTGCATGTTACCCTTGCACGAACACTTGGCTGAACCTCACAAGCTGCAAGTATGGCCGTAGCCACGATGCTAGCGCACCACCGTTCCAAATTCATTGACTGCCAGGCGAACACTGTTTTCAGTTCCTGGTGCTGCTTGGTAGAATCTGGAAAATGATGCATTTAGCTTGGTTATGCTTCATGAGGGGTTACTTATATGTGTAATAGATTTGTCTCAGAACATGACAATACCTGGGAGAGTGATCTAGCGGGTCACACCATAACCCCTCTACACAGTTAGCAAGTCAGAGGATCAAACAGCTTCCAGTCGGCATTGAATGGTATGTCAGGATAAGAACAACTTTATATAGCGTCTTCCTAAATTATGTTTACAACTTCTGTAGGACGGCTTAAATGTTTACTACCGACAATTTCAACATTAGTTCCATGTTAGGGTAGCCAGACCTCACTAATGATCGTGAAATGTTACCTTATTCCTGTTTATCGTTTTTGTAATGGTTAGTTTTGCAATGAGAAGATCTGCGGCCACTCACGAAACCACAAAAAATTACTCGCAGCGATTTCACGCCTTCAAAAAGAGCTAATCATCTATTCAAGCATACAAAATGTATCACTCAAATCTTTCCACTGGGAAATTCTCAAATCCTAGTCAGTGGTGGTACCTCTATAGCAAAGGATCGATGGCACTATGAAAACATAGATTATAGTATGAAATTTTGACTGAAAATTTTTATAAGGTTTTCAATAATGGAAGGTCATCTGTTCGATGTCACGAAGTTGAACGAAATAAGCTAAATGGTTCACTTTTAATTAGACCAGTTTATTTCGTTGATGTGTGTTGTACAATATAATTCGAGGGTAATGATAATAATGAAAAGTAGAATTTTTTGTAAGAATGCTATAAAAGCCACTGTGAAAGTAAAAATCATGGGCTTTTATCTATAAACGAAATGCTGAAAGAGGTTAAACATGGGCGAACTACACCGTTACACTAATTATTAACAAAGATTCGACAAAGATGATCGATGTATCAAATCAGACAACTCATAATACGGGGTGTTGAAAAAGTCTCTGCGCAGTGCTGTATAACTGTTAGCCCCGCGTGCCGTATGATTGTTCACCTGCCTGGGTTACTTCCCTTCAAGTGGACTCTCCCAACATTCCACTCTTTCGTTTATCTCAGCTAGCGTCAGTAGTATCGTTGGTGTTTCGTTACGTGTTGACGTGAACGTTTAAGTTTAGTTCCTTTGTTCGTTTGTTTCGTTTTTGTCGCTGTTAAAATGCTAACCATTGAAGAACGTGTGTTTTTAGGCGAATAAGTATTCAAAGCTGGCGGTAAATACACAGTTTCAGTTCGTCAAACATGTAATTCATCGCGATAATGTGCAAGATTTGACTAACAAATTTCGAAGTACGGATTCAGTGATAGATGCACCGAGAAGTGGTCCTCCTAGCGTTTTGTCTGAGGATAAACTACTCGATATTTCCGATAAAATGTCCATGAGACCGAACAAGTCAGTAAGCAAACTCGCCCCCGAAATCGATGTTAGTGTCGGAAAGGCGCACACAGCTTCAAGGAAAAAATGAGAACTTTTACCATACAAATTGACAGTCGTGCAAGAACTGAAAAATACTGATCTTGGCAAGAGACTGCATTATTGTTAATGGTTTAATGGTTCAAAAATTTCGTTCAACAAAATGGAAGGGACATTCTTAATTAAACCTTTGTCACTGATGACGCGTGGTTTCATTTATCCGGGCACACGAACTCGCAAATTTCTAGTATGTGGGGTGCTGCAAAACCATTGTGTATTCATGGGGAACCACTTCATTCTGTGAAAATAGGAGTTGTGATTGCAATTTCTAGACGCCGGCTCGTTGGACCCATATTTTTCAACGAAACAATAAACGCACAACGATACTGTCATGATATTCTGTACCCACTATAGGAGAACGTGTGGTAAGTGAAATACTAAACGGTTATGTTTTTGGTGATCGCATGATTTCACAGGGACTTTGACCTCCACGATCGCCTGACCTAACACCACCTGACTTTTTCTTCTGGCGTGCAGCGAAAGCAACTGTCTATAAAAACTGTCCAAAATCCAGCGATGAATTGAAAACTGCGATATCCACTTTCACTGTTTCTGTTACAGAAGAAATGTAACATACTGTGTTTAGAAATATGATTAGAGAAATTGAATTGTGTATTCAACAACAGGGGGGACACTTTCAACATTTAATGTGAAAATATGTTAGTAAAAATGAATATTCAATAAATTAATAGCTTGTATTTCACAGAGTTTCATTCCTGTATATTCACTACGGCATAAGCCACGCGCGGCTAACAATCATACAGCACTGCGGTGAGACTTCTTGAACATCGTGTACCCCCCAGTCGTTTAGGAGCGAGTGTTACTGGCAGCAAGGGAGTCTACTAGCAGACAAGCAGGTGGCATTCCGTCACGTCTGAACAGTTCACAAATACGATTAAAGGAAACTGTTCGATACTGAATCCAATCCTGAATTAATACAAGTGCAACACATGGTGCGGATTAAAGGACACACATGTTACGCATGGCGCAGATGTAAAAGGACTGCGGTGCTGTGGAACTGCGACAGTTACTCACGCAGTAAACCTGTCCAAGGCAGCAGACCATCGTCTCGGCGATCGAAAATCGGACCTCGCAGGACCCACGCGCCGTTCTCCGTCCTCTCTATAACCACACTCCAACACTCCGGATACCGCGCTCTGGATTACCAACCTGACAACCCAAAATTTCTCTTTCCAGCACAAATCGAAGGGGACAAACTCCTATAATTCATGAATTGCGCCCACTGTGTATTCCTTAGTTGCCTATAGGTTGGTACACTGACTGCTATATCGCCGATGATTTTGTAGACCAAAAACAGAGGCTGAGCCGGCCGCGGTGGCCGTGCGGTTCTAGGTGCTTCAGTCCGGAACCGTGAGACTGCTACGGTCGCAGGTTCGAATCCTGCCTCGGGTATGGATGTGTGTGATGTCCTTAGGTTAGTTAGGTTTAAGTAGTTATAAGTTCTACGGTACTGATGACCTGAGATGTTAAGTCCCATAGTGCTCAGAGCCATTTTTGAACAGAGGCTGACACCTGCTGGAAACTTTGGAAGCACAAACGGCGATGTATACTTCAGTGTCCTGTAGGGGAAGCAGCTAGCGAACACCTGAAAGGGTGCGCTCTGTCCTGCCAACAAATAAGATCGGTCACAGGCATCCTGTGCATTCATAGAATTTCTTGGCCCTTGAGACGTTTAGGTAGAGAGCTCTGTTTTCTAAAGCGACAAGTTGTCCCAGGCACAGTGCTTATTCGCCCCTGCCGTTTCACACAAGAGAAAATCGTAGCTGGGTTCCCACAGTCAGTACCAATTTTCGTTCTCCCACCGCTTTTGAAGGAAAAACAGATCGTGTAACAACATGCAACGGACGGGTTGTGTTATAAAACTCCTCTGTCTTCCCTGTTTTTCTTAACAGTAGTCATCCTCGCTTGTCAAACCAATAGACGTAGATATCTCCTTCAAAATAAATTTGGACCCTAGTAAAAAAAAAATTATGTGCCCCTAACAGTCGTCCTTTGTTGTTGTCTTCAGTCCTGAGACTGGTTTGATGCAGCTCTCCATGCTACTCTATCCTGTGCAAGCTGCTTCATCTCCCAGTACCTACTGCAACCCACATCCTTCTGAATCTGCTTAGTGTACTCATCTCTCGGTCTCCCTCTACGATTTTTACCCTCCACGCTGCCCTCCAATGCTAAATTTGTGATCCCTTGATTCCTCAAAACATGTCCTACCAACCGATCTCTTCTTCTAGTCAAGTTGTGCCACAAACTTCTCTTCTCCCCAATCCTATTCAATACCTCCTCATTAGTTACGTGATCTATCCACCTTATCTTCAGTATTCTTCTGTAGCACCACATTTCGAAAGCTTCTATTCTCTTCTTGTCCAAACTAGTTATCGTCCATGTTTCACTTCCATACATGGCTACACTCCAAACAAATACTTTCAGAAACGACTTCCTGATACATAAATCTATCTTCGATGTTAACAAATTTCCCTTCTTCAGAAACGCTTTCCTTGCCATTGCCAGTCTACATTTTATATCCTCTCTACTTCGACCATCATCAGTTATTTTACTTCCTAAATAGCAAAACTCCTTTACTACTTTAAGTGTCACATTTCCTAATCTAATTCCCTCAGCATCACCCGATTTAATTTGACTACATTCCATTATCCTCGTTTTGCTTTTGTTAATGTTCATCTTATATCCTCCTTTCAAGACACTGTCCATTCCGTTCAACTGCTCTTCCAAGTCCTTTGCCGTCTCTGACAGAATTACAATGTCATCGGCGAACCTCAAAGTTTTTACTTCGTCTCCATGAATTTTAATACCTACTCCAAATTTTTCTTTTGTTTCCTTTACTGCTTGCTCAATATACAGATTGAATAACATCGGGGAGAGGCTACAACCCTGTCTCACTCCTCTCCCAACCACTGCTTCCCTTTCATGCCCCTCGACTCTTATTACTGCCATCTGGTTTCTGTACAAATTATAAATAGCCTTTCGCTCCCTGTATTTTACCCCTGCCACCTTTAGAATTTGAAAAAGAGTATTCCAGTCAACATTGTCAAAAGCTTTCTCTAAGTCTACAAATGCTAGAAACGTAGGTTTGCCTTTTCTTAATCTTTCTTCTAAGATAAGTCGTAAGGTCAGTACTGCCTCACGTGTTCCAACATTTCGACGGAATCCAAACTGAGCCTCCCCGAGGTCTGCATCTACCAGTTTTTCCATTCGTTTGTAAAGAATTCGCGTTAGTATTTTGCAGCCGTGGCTTATTAAACTGATAGTTCGGTAATTTTCACATCTGTCAGCACCTGCTTTCTTTAGGATTGGAATTATTATATTCTTCTTGAAGTCTGAGGGTATTTCGCCTGTCTCACATATCTTGCTCACCAGCTGGTAGAGTTTTGTCATGACTGGCTCTCCCAAGGCCGTCAGTAGTTCTAATGGAATGTTGTCTACTCCGGGGGCCTTGTTTCGACTCAGGTCTTTCAGTGCTCTGTCAAACTCTTCACGCAGTATCGTATCTCCCATTTCGTCTTCATCTACATCCTCTTCCATTTCCATAATATTGTCCTCAAGTACATCGCCCTTGTATAAACCTTCTATATACTCCTTCCACCTTTCTGCCTTCCCTTCTTTGCTTAGAACTGGGCTGCCATCTGAGCTCTTGATATTCATACACGTGGTTCTCTTCTCTCCAAAGGTCTCTTTAATTTTCCTGTAGGCAGTATCTATCTTACCCCTAGTGAGATAAGCTTCTACATCCTTACATTTGTCCTCTAGCCATCCCTGTTTAGCCATTTTGCACTTCCTGTCGATCTCATTTTTGAGACGTTTGTATTCCTTTTTGCCTGCTTCATTTACTGCATTTTTATACTTTCTCCTTTCATCAATTAAATTCAATATTTCTTCTGTTACCCAAGGATTTCTAGCAGCCCTCGTCTTTGTACCTACTTTATCCTCTGCTGCCTGCACTACTACATCCCTCAGAGCTACCCATTCTTCTTCTACTGTATTTCTTTCCCCTATTCCTGTTAATTGTTCCCTTATGCTCTCTCTGAAACTCTGTACAACCTCTGGTTCTTTCAGTTTATCCAGGTCCCATCTCCTTAATTTCCCACATTTTTGCAGTTTCTTCAGTTTTAATCTACAGGTCATAACCAATAGATTGTGGTCAGAGTCCACATCTGCCCCTGGAAATGTCTTACAACTTAAAACCTGGTTCCTAAATCTGTGTCTTACCATTATATAATCAATCTGATACCTTTTAGTATCTCCAGGGTTCTTCCACGTATACAACCTTCTTTCATGATTCTTAAATGGGTGGGAAACTTTGTTCCCGAATTAATATTAAAGAATTTCTTATCGATGCGCCTACGTATGTATGACATTGCAGGCTTGCTTCTGAGGAAAACCTAGCTTCGCATTAATATTTACCAAGCGTGTATAAAATTAAAGTACTTATTGACATAGGGGCAACGGCCTTGCCGCAGTGGACACACCGGTTCCCGTGAAATCACCGAAGTTAAGCGCTGTCGGGTGTGGCCGGCACTTGGATGGGTGACCATCCAAGCCGACATGCGCTGTTGCCATTTTTCGGAGTGCACTGAGCCTCGTGAAGCCAATTCAGGAGCTACTTAACCGATTAGTAGCGCCTCCGGTCAAAGAAAACCATCGTAACGACCGGGAGAGCGGTGTGCTGACCATACGCCCCTCCTATCCGCATCCTCAACTGAGGATGACACGGCAGTCGGATGGAAACGATGGGCCACTTGTAGCCTGAAGACGGAGTGCACTTATTGATATAGAAATGTCTACAATGGCTTATCAGAAGTGCACAGAGCAAAAATATTTAATAGTTATTGGCACTAGTTAAACAGAAACATTTAAAAATGGCTATTTCATTTGACCAAGAGCGGAATGGAAAACCACAAAATGTTAAGCATTCAATGAATCATGTTTCTCTGTCGAGCGTTGTATGTGTCATGAATTTGAGTACATGTGCACCAGTGTTTACTAAGTAGGTAGTACGGCTTCTCGCTGTCGTGACAGAACCGCGTACCGACCCTGTTCATCTGAGGTGTGGAAAGCGGCTGAGGGCTTTGAGGAAAACCGGTGACGGCGCCACTGAACGTAGCTGCCGATAGACAAGGCTCGGATTACATGACGTAAATGTTGTCTTAGGTTGTCGGAGCTGTCAGAGGGATTTTCTCGGAACGCCTGCTACCTGCTTAATGCTGTCGTCCCATCGTGATTCTGACTGAAAAGCTGGCGCTGGTGACGCTGAAACACCGAAAGTGCGTCTACAAACCCCATTCCGCAGCTCTATTTTCTTCACAAATACACCAAAAAAACTTGATGTAAGTTCCTACACACTGATTTATTGTTAGATTCTGTTGTTGATAATTTTACTGGCATGTCATCTTTTCTTACAATTATTTCATTTCACATTTGAAAATTATTCACGATATTCACAGTTAATCATAGAAACTTAGAAATATAGAATAATTCACTGATAATGTAAAAACTAGAATGATAGTTTCAGGAACAATCAAACACTTTTCAAGTTCTCCAAATCAACTAAAAGCACATTTGAAGCTACCCATTGTTTCGTTTAAGATCAATACACGTGGTTGACGTTTGCGAAAAGGAAATTCTTTACCCTTCCTGTGGGTATCACGCCACGCAATAAAAACACAAAGATGACTGCGAGAATTACTGTGGTCCAAAGAAACACATCAAAATGGATGTCGTCTGGCTAGCTCAGTTCGTCAGTGGCTTAAACTGGCTGCCAACGAAATAAAACGCTAGATGTAAAAAACCTTTACATTAGTGCCCCGATAAAGGAAACGATTCAGATCATTAAACGTAATCTGATAACTCATAACAAGATTAGTACTGCAGAACACACAGAATTAATAGAACTTTAAGAATTTGCGTTAACTTAAACCATTTTGCCTTCAATGGCAAAACATATCAACAGAAAGATGGTCTTGGGATGAGTAACAGTTTGGCTGGTACGTTAGCACACATTTTGATGAACGACTTAGAACGTAAGTTCTCCGCTAAGTTTCCACGCCTGAAAGACAATATTATATATTATAAACGTTATATCGATACAATATTGTTACCGTTAGAGGGGGACGTGAATGAGGTTACCGCAATTGCTCAAGCCATAGGCAGCATGCACCAAAAAATGGGGTTGATAACAGACATAAGCTTTTGATTTTCAGAAAGCCAACATGCACTGATACTATTATCGGTGCCAGTTCATGCCATCCACCATGATGTAAAAGGGCCTTTTTCCCTTCTATGACCCACCGACTCTTTCGATTACCACTATCTGACAATGAAATATGCCAAGAACTTAGTATATTAAAGCAAATTACAGTAGCCAATGGTTTCTCAGCAAATGATGTTTTGCGCCCGTACAATATGATAGAAAAGCAGAAAGTAAATAGTAGGCAGACCCGCAATCATCCAGAAAAAAGAAATAATAAAGAAAACCTGAAAACTATTCCAATGAAATTTTACGGAGAAATGTCCCAACATGTAGAAAAGTTTTTCGGTAAATCTAAGGTTGGATGTGGTTTCCAAGTTAACAACACTCTGAAACGCCGTGTAAAACATAATTTGAGAAATGATAAATTTGATGGTTCTGAGTTTTACGAGGTCGTTTGTAGTATTTGGGACAAATTTTATATCGGTCAAACTGGCCGTTCTTTTAAAATAAGACTCAGGGAGCATTTGCGGGCACATAACTAAACTGCATTGGGAATGTATTTGGCAGAAACTGGCCACACTATAGGCATTGAGAGTTGTATGCGTATTCTACACAGGGCAGAGAAGTGTCACGCTCTCGACTTGTTGGAGGAGATGGAGATTTACAAGGCCAAAAAGCAGGAACACACTAGGGTACTCAATGGACAAAGCGATTTTGTGTTCAACGCTTACTTTGCTTTGTTTAGTAACATACTACTATAACTAATTAATGCCTCACCTTGCTTGATTTGAAAATGGTTCTAAGCACTACTGGACGTAACATGTGAGGTCTTCAGTCCCCTAGACTTAGAACTACTTAAACCCAACTAACCTAAGGACATCTCACACATCCGTGTCCGAGGCAGGATTCGAACCTGCGTCAGTACCAGCAGCGCGGTTCGGGACTGAAGCGCCTAGAACCGCACGGCCACAGTGGCCGGCGCCCTTGCTTGATGTTTTACGTTGAGAACAGTGTGCATTTGCCTCACTTCCATACATTCGTCACTCTAATCCTGTAACTTATTATATCCTACCAATTCATGGATTGTATGACCAGACTATATAATTTTATTTCGTGACTGTTAATATGTTGTATAAATGTTTTCTGTGGGAGACATATCACGATGTATCAAGACCCCCCCCCCCTGCCCGCCCCCCTTAGTGGTTTACTTACTGTGATCGCTGCGCGCCTACGTAACATCCTGGCGGCCGACCCAACAGAGGGCGCTGATCATTGATCTGTCTTTCCTCCAGTTATTTCGTCATATAGACATTTTATCTTTCGTAGGTAATTTATAGCTTGCTACAGGCAATATATTACGTATATTTTATTTATGACCATATTCGTCTTTTACTGTATCACAATTGGTTTCTATAATACTTATCAATATTTAAAAGTCTGCTGCATGTATTTTACCTGATGTGTTTTTATCAGATTACGATTCTTACGAAAATGATGACAACCTTTAAGCCAACAGTAGCTACATCTTTGAAGGATGTAGGCAAATATTTTTTGGTAGCTACTGCACATCAGTAGCCAGTTGCAAAATGACTGTGTAGACGATGTGGCCTATTTTACACCGTATTTTAGATATAAGTGACGATACTGTGCTGAGTATATTTATATGTTTTGACGATGCCATTACGGCCTTATCACATTAGGACATGGGTTAGAACAGCTTTACCGTATTTTATCTGTATTTTATACTGTAGATGGTCATTATTAACCGAAACCGGTCATCGTTAAAGGAATTGATATTGTGATCAAAGACCGGAATAAAAAAACATTAAAACAAGAAGGCAGAAAATGCAATCGTCAGTTACCCGGAAGAGCTCAAAGTCTTTTCATGTTTAGTCTTTACTATCAGTATCACTGTCGCCTGAGTACCAAAACAATCTCCCATCAAGGGTCGCCTGCGACTCATGATATTCTGAAGTAAAAAGTTCAGTAGAGACGAAACTAACTCCTATTACCTAAATATTCCATACTTCCCAAATAAAATAAAACTCCAATTCACAACACGATACATGAGTGGACCATCAAATTACTAAATTAAAATATAATAATTTTGTGAGGAGACAATACACGACATTTTTTACCTTGTCCTGAAGCCTTTGACGTTCTTGAAATAAAACACGATAAACGTTTCTCAGGTGAAACTGTCAACCGTTCCTACACTTTACCGCGCCGTTATTGTGCAACGCAGCTACCTCTTTTTTCCCAAGAAGTAATGAGTGCTGTCGACAAAGGATCTCAGATCGATTCCATATTCCTAGATTTCCAGAAGGTTTTTGATACCGCTCCTCACAAGCGACTATGAATCAAATTGCGTGCATATGGAGTATCGTCTCAGTTGTGTGACTGGATTCGTGATTTCCTCTCAGAAAGGTCACAGTCCACAGTGATAGACGGTAAATCATCGAGCAGAACAGACGTGATATTTGACGTTCCGTAAGGTAGTGTCATAGGCCCTCTGCTGTTCCTGATTTACATAAATGATCTAGGTGATAATCTGAGCAGCCTCCTTAGATCATTTGCAGATGACGCTGTAATTTACCGTCTAGTAAAATAATCATACGGTCAATTCCAGTTACAGAATGATCTAGGAAAAATTTCTGAATTTTGCTGAAAGTGGGAATTGGCACTAAAGAAAGAAAAGTGCGAGGTCATCCACACAGGTACTAAAAAAAATCGGATAAATATTGGGTACACGGTAAATCTCACAAATCTAACAGCTGTCTATTCGACTAAGTACCTAGGAATTACAATTACGAGCAACTTAAATTGGAGAGACTACATAGATAATATCGTGGGGAAGGCGAAACAAAGACTGCGCTTTGTCGGTAGGACGCTTAGAAGATGCGACAAACACACTAAAGAGACAGCATACATTACACTTGTCCGTCTTTCCCTGAAATAATGCTGCGCTGTGTAGGATCCTTACCAGGTACGATTGACGAAGGACAGAAGGGCAGCTCGTTTCGTGTTATCGCGCGGTAGGGGTGAGGGTGTCACTGATATGATACACGAATTGGGGTGGCAGTAACTGAAACAAAGACAGTCCTCTTTGCGGCGAGATCTATTTATGAAATTTCAATCACCAAGTTTCTCTTCCGAACGTGAAAATATTTTGTTGGCACCCACCTACGTAGGGAGAAATGATCATCATAATAAAATAAGAGTAATCACCGCTCGGACGAAAAGATTTAGGTGTTCCTTTTTCCCCCGCGCCATTCGAGAGTGGAATGGTAGAGAAGTAGTACGTTCAAAGTGGTTCAAATTGCTCCGAGCACTATGGGACTTCTGAGGTCATCAGTCCCCTAGAACTACTTAAACCTAACTAGCCTAAGAACATCACACACATCCTTGACCGAGGCAGGATTCGAACCTGCGACAGTAGCGGAAACGCGGTTCTAAACTGAAGCGCCTAGAACGGCACGGCTACTCCGCCCGGCTAAGTAGTATGAAAATGGTTCCATGAACCCTCTGCCAGGCACTTCATTGTGAATTGCAAAGTAACCATGTAGATGTAATCTAAAACAGTCGATAATAATGTGTTAAAATCGCAGATATCACTGTCCTTTATACGGTGAAAAAGAGCCCATACAAAAAGAGAAACCACGTGTCCATTGACGTACAGCAGTTAGTCATATGCAGAAGTGGAGATTGTGTGAATATTCTTGAAACATACTCGCGAAATTCAACCCGTACACCAGGATTCGCTAAACGCGAAGTTGCGAAACTGATTTGAGACACGGAAACGCAAACAAGCGTTGGATGTGTATATATGCTAGAAAGGTAAATGCATCTGTTTATATCCAACTGAAACTACAGGAAGGGGACACGAACTGTACTCCTGTCCCAGACACGTTTGTTGTCTGCGAACTGGAGCATGATTTCGCAGTTCAGAGTTTCCTCCGTTGTTACTCATGCTATCCACTGGCGGCACCAACGTATCGTTCTTTTGGTCACCTCTTTTGTCATAGTGACAAGGATTATGGTTGCGTCAGCACAGTATAGAGTGGTTGTCACTGTATCCATTACCGTTGTTCCCGGCATTACCATCATCTCTGTCATGAGCCCCATCGTGCTTGTGTGGCTGGCTATCTTTTGCAATATTCTCATTTCTTCCTTCCCGTTCAGAATCACCAATGTAGCATAATGTTTATTTGAATGCCTCTGGATTTTTCTTTTGTACTCCAAAAAGAGACAATTTTTGCACAATGGCAAAGAATTAATAAGTAACTTTACCAGTTCTTCATTACTGTAAGGGTCATCCAGTTGTTCGTTCTGTTTCAAAAATTCTTCGAAATAGATCGCATACGGCTTAAATCTTGTCGTAGAAAGTGGAGGAGCTCTAATTATACTGAGTCGCCTTCCGTTTTTTTCGGCCTTTGACCAATATACTTTCACTGTTTCCGATTCAAATTCCTTTATTGTTTGACATTTTTTAACTGCCGGTAATAGCGCGGCAATTACTTCGTTGTTGGATAATTGTTCATGAATTCAATTTTACGCTGGATCGATCGGTACTTCGGAGGATTGTCTCTAAATTGCTACAACCAGGTTTTAATGTGAAAATCTCTGCCTCCTGTGAACTTTAAAATCTTTGTTAATGAAAGGAAATGGTTCTCGTCAAATGACTTTTTCTCGCTTTGACGCTGATTCAGGTACCTTGTTTCCTCCCCTGATCACAACTCTCTCTCTCTGATAGTCAATACTACGCCACTCAGTTGTGCTACTTCACATTTACTGCGTGCATCTACAGTGTAAACCCTATTCTGCGCTACAAAAAATTGTTGTTTTACTATTCGCGAATTCACCTCTTCCGTTTGTAACTTAACTACATCTCGATTTAGGGAAACGCATTTTACTCTCAGGAAGACGAACATTCTCACTCATTCCCGAAACTTGTTTTTCCTTACGTGTTTGCACTCTGAATGCTATGTCTTTATTTTCGATCCCAAACTTTTTTTTTACTTTCTTAACAAGGGAGTTACCCTTTTCCTCCATTTACCTACTTTATCTTCTACATTCGTAATGACTCTACGCCGCTGTCCCCTTTTATCTTTCTTTTTTTGCTTTTTCGGTTTAGTTTTTTAGATCTCCAATCCGTTCATCTAAACCTTTTAATTTGTGTTCGAATTTTTTTCTACATTACACAATTTTTTAATGAACTCGTGCTTCTTCTCTTTTGCAGCTGCCCTATTGTCCCTAGCTTCTTGTGTATCCACTTCGACCTTCTGTATATTAGATTTGGTCTCCTGCCGCTCCTCGTCTGCTTTACGCCTATCTTCCTCTTCTTTCCTGGTCGTGTCTTCTCCCTTATTTAACAAAATATTAAAACACAGCGCAATATCACCCATTGCTCCAAAATCGTGCTGCAAGACGTCACTTTTTTCCTGCTCACGCTAGTTTGGTCCTCATTACTCTGCTCACTAACCTTTTGTCTATCCTTGATCGCATGCATGGTAGCAGTTGCTGCTGCCGCTTTTTCCCTCTGTAGATTCTTCAATACTCTGTTTCCATGCAGTCGGACTTTCGTCACGGGTAGCTTTCCTATTACCATTACATCTTGTTCTATCTACCATACCCGTTGTTTATTTTAAGCAAAGCTAGTTTGCAATGCAGTAAATCGATACAAAGGTTCAAATGGCTCTGAGCACTATGGGACTTAACATCTGTCGTCATCATTCCTCTAGAACTTAGAACTACTTAAACCTAACTAACCTCGAGGCAGGATTCGATCCTGCGGCAGTAGCAGTCGCGAAATCGATACAAAAATAGAAACATTTTCATAGCAGTAAACTAGTATACTTTCACAAAACAACAAAATATCCTCACAATTCATCAATAAAATTGACGCAGCATACCTTGCAGTAATAAATTGTCACAAGAAAATTTTGTTATCGTCTGCTTCATCGAGCAATTCTGACTGTTCGTCATCAGATCATCCAGAAGTAAAAGATCCTGGCTTAAGGTCCACTTGAAATGCTACCTACATTCTTTTTCTACTCCTCCTTATATTGGTTTAGCTTTGCAATGAGTCATTCTGGTGTTCGACAGCGGTCGTCCAATCTGCCACTTTCCACTGGAAAGGCCACATACTGATTTCGGTGTCGGTACGTGAACTGCAAAGAATCGCAGTTGCAATGAAAACACAAGTCTCCCAGCGATTTCACGCCTTCAGAAAAATTTGTGCACACATACATAATATAACAATCAAATTATTCCACTGAGACGTCCACTAACTGATCTCAGTGGCGGTACCTGTATTATAAAGTATCTCTAGCAGAGATTAAAATTGTAGTATCCTGCCCAGTCGTCTAATGTAGCGTATCAAGGAAGCTGTTTTCTCGGATCGCTACACAACAATTCAAGCAAATCGTATTAATGGAGTTTATTACAGTAACTTAAATTGACAATACGTAACTTTTCGTATTCACAAAGTTGATGGTTCAAATGATTCAAATGGCTCTGAGCACTATGGGACTTAACTTCTGAAGTCATCAGTCGCTCTAGAACTTAGAAGTACTTAAACCTAACTAACCTAAGGACATCATACACATCAATGCCCGAAGCAGGATTCGAACCTGCGACCGCAGCGGTCGCGCGGTTGCAGACTGTAGCGCCTAGAACCGCTCCGCCACACCGCCGGCCTCAAAGGTGAGTCGCAAGCAAATGGCGATATGCAGATAATCAATGTCCTTTGTTATATATAATTTCAATGCAAGCAAAACAATACAGTTCATAAGTCATTGCTGTAGGGTTTGTATGACGGGTAATCCACTGCCCGTGACTAGGCGGAGCGGCGCGTATATTTTCTTAGCCTAGTTGCCGCTCCTGTCCTGGTGTCGTCTTACTCAGCATACTATTGGCTGACGTCGTCTAACAGCCCTCTCGGCTGTAACTTTCCATGCCGACGTGCCGGTGCTTGATGTTGCGCCGAAACATTTCGCCTGCCGCTTCCCTCCCTCCAAAGCGACAGACCGTCGTCGCGTACGGAGCAACAACGGCGGGGTGTTAAAGGAGTGTGGAGTAAGGTACATGGAAGCCCCAAGTTGAGGGCCGGTCTCGCCTCGCGCCCATCGTCTGCTGCCACTAAAAACCCTGTAAAACTCAATATCATGCAGCGCGAAGAGGTACTTGCGGCCTTGCTTCGGCGCCCGATGCTGAGGAGGGTGAGCAGGTGGAGCAGTGTCCGATGTCGGCGGCCATGAAGCAATTCCGCCAGCGATGGTTCACGTCGTGGGTGCGAACGGTAGGAGGCGAGAAACAGTTGCAGTGCTTAACTCCAGTGTCCGCGGAGCGAACTTTGGCCATCTGATGCTTGAAGGTTCTGACAAAACGTCCCACTTCTCCGTTTCACTGTGGATTGAACCGTGCGCTGGTTAGATGCTCAATGCCATTGCGTCCACAAAATGTTTCAAATTCATTTGACATGAACTGAGGGCCGTTGACCGACAGTGCCACTTCAGGTAAACCTTCGAGGCAAATAATAGAGGACAACACCTGAATTGTAGTAGGTGACGTTGTCGAGATCATTGGCACAGGATAGGAAAACTTGCTATATCAGTCTACCACAATCAACCAATGAGTGTTCCAAAAAGGACCCGAAAAGTCCATGTAGCACGTCGTCATGGTGATTGCGACTTAGACCAAGTAGAGAATTTTTGTGGCGGAGCGGACTGATTTTCCACACATGCGTGACGCTGTGACGTCATCTGTTCTTTTTAGGTGTCCATACCATGACAAGTACAGTGTCGATGCGCTAACCGTTTCGTACGAACAATCCCCCAGTGTCCTTGTTGAAGTAACTGCAACACTTCTTTTTGCAAAGTTTCAGAGGTCTACACAGGTGACAGTCAACCCTCATTCTGAACAAGAACCACACCTTTCTGTATAGCGAGGCCATGCCAACGTGAAAACTATCGGCGCACTACAGAGTTCTTTACGCTATGCAAGGCCAAGATGAGCGAATGTATACTAACAAAATGTTGAAATCTGAATCAGCCTCCGTGGCCTGTGCAATTTTCCTGTAGATCAGAGGAATGTCTTGAAGCAATTAAGAATCCTGAGCGTCAATGTGACAACAAAATGTAACAGAAGTCCAAGTCTGTATCAGAGCCAATCGGAAGACGTGAAAGTGCGTCCGCATTACCATGTTGATCTTTCGGATGATACACATTCTCGTACTGGTATTGAGACAACAACAAACCACATTTTTGCAATTTTTGGACAGTTCGTAGAGGAATCGGTTTCGTCCGATGAAATCAGGACAGCAGAGGCTTGTGATCCGTCGCTATGTAGAATTTTCTTCCATACAATTAGTGGTGGAATTTGGTGACATCATACACAATAGGCAAAGCCTCTTTCTCAACTTGTGAATAGTTACACTGAGCTTTGGACAACACTTTTGATGCGAAAGCGATAGGCCTGTCTTTATCACCAATTCTGTGCGAGAGCACTGCACCGATTCCGTAAGAGGAAGCATCAATTTGCAATACAACTGGTATTTCAGGATCAAAGTGAACTTAGCATCGATCACTGGGCACTGCATCTTTAAGATCTTTAAAAGCTACTTGGCACTCGTCTGTACAAACAAAGGGGACATATTGGACGCTATCTATGCAACGGAGTTGCGATTTGTGCAGCATTTTGTATGAACCGAATATAATGGTTGATTTTCCCTAAGACTGACTGTAATTCTGGGCCATAGCGAGGAACTGGCAAATCTCATATGGCTACCAAATGCGAATGAAAAGGATGACCACGATACTAAAGCCAGGATGAAAAAAATCAGACGTGTTCAGTCTACACTTCAGTCCTGCATCAGATAACACACGAAACAAAAGAAACAAATTTGTACTATGATCTACAGGTGTCCCAACGTTCAGTGGGGTTTGTGTTGACCCCAGGTCACGTCGGAATCCCAGGCTACGAAATTGCCGACAGGCTGGCCAAACAGACTACGCGGAAATCGCTTCTCAAAACGGACATCTCCGAAATTGACGTGCGCTCTGTCTAAGGCCGTGTCCTACGTGAGCGACAGATAGTTTCAACAGTTTGACACTTGAGTAGTCAGCTGTTCCAAATACCCTTGAAAAATGGCGGGTGTGGAAGCACTGCCAAAAGGCAAACGCTAATATTTAAACAAGCCACAATGATTATTGTCTGCACACACTTTTCGGGATTCTTCATCGAGCGGTATTTGATGGTACGTGTCGTGCAAATTCAGTTTTGAAAAGAAGCGACCAACACCTAACCTGCCAATGAGATCCTCTGGACGTCGAAGTGGGTATGTATCAATCACAGTTTATGGGTTGTCTGTAGACTTAGTCAACACAGAGGTTTACGCGACCTGAAAGTTTGGGGCGGAAAACCAGTGGACTTGTCCATTGACTGGCTTGTATGGGTGCAATAGAAAGTTTAGCAGCGACTATGTCCTGTAATTCAATGGGAACAGTTGTGGCCCAGAAAACTTTCGACTCAGCACTGTCTTTCATAGTAATATTTACAGCAAAATTGTTAGCCTTGCCTAAACCTCCAGAAAAGACTTCCGGAAATTTTTGTAGCAAGCTAGCTACACTGTCTTTTGCATGAAATGTAGTCACTGACAACACATTCCTAAATGTGTAAGCCAAAAGTATCAAATAAATCAAGATCAAATATGTTCCCACAATCATACGATTGTATCCCCGTAAAAGTCACTGTTCGTAAATGCGGGTGACACATGTTAGGCAAAGTACCTCTAATGAGAATGAGATTGTCTCGTCCATTATAAGTCGTCACATGCGTGCTCATTTTTGGCAGGCGTAGGAAACCTAAAAATTTATATGTGCGACGATTCAGCAGTGTATCAGAGGCACTCTGTCCAACTGAAATTTCCCACGTTTGCCACAAACAAACAAATGAACAAAAAGTTTACGGACTGTCGTACCACTGAAGAAATTGCTCACTTGCTAGTTTTGCTATTGCCTTTTTCAGACTCTGAATATACTGCATTAATGACATGAGCCTTGTGAATAGATTTTTATGAGTGGGCTAAATTCCAATCTGTACTCCATTGCAAGCATACGGATTGTACATGTCTTTTCTTGCCACAATTATAACAATGAGCTTGTCCGGAGTGGCAGTCTGGGCGTTTGTGGCGTGAATAAAACCTAGGGTACGACATAATTATGTTCACCTGTATAACCGCCTGTTTAGCGAGCTGCTGACACGGTGTGGAGAGTTGTTTACGCAGTGTGCGAATGCAAGCTGCTGCTGATGAATGGGCCCGACCCAAACAAGGACCTCAACCCCACAAATTTCTGGCTGCTCTAATTTATCGGCCAACAGGGCACCTCTACTGATCTACTAGATGCACTGCTCGCTAAAATAGTGGATCGGACTGTTTCAGAATCTGTTCTCTGAGTTTGACATCAGTTACGCTGTACACGATCGTATCGCGTAAAATAACGTCTGAACACACTCCTGGAAATTGAAATAAGAACACCGTGAATTCATTGTCCCAGGAAGGGGAAACTTTATTGACACATTCCTGGGGTCAGATACATCACATGATCACACTGACAGAACCACAGGCACATAGACACAGGCAACAGAGCATGCACAATGTCGGCACTAGTACAGTGTATATCCACATTTCGCAGCAATGCAGGCTGCTATTCTCCCATGGAGACGATCGTAGAAATGCTGGATGTAGTCCTGTGGAACGGCTTGCCATGCCATTTCCACCTGGCGCCTCAGTTGGACCAGCGTTCGTGCTGGACGTGCAGACCGCGTGAGACGACGCTTCATCCAGTCCCAAACATGCCCGATGGGGGACAGGTCCGGAGATCTTGCTGGCCAGGGTAGTTGACTTACACCTTCTACAGCACGTTGGCTGGCACGGGATACATGCGGACGTGCATTGTCCTGTTGGAACAGCAAGTTCCCGTGCCGGTCTAGGAATGGTAGAACGATGGGTTCGATGACGGTTTGGATGTACCGTGCACTATTCAGTGTCCCCTCGACGATCACCAGAGGTGTACGGCCAGTGTAGGAGATCGCTCCCCACACCATGATGCCGGGTGTTGGCCCTGTGTGCCTCGGTCGTATGCAGTCCTGATTGTGGCGCTCACCTGCACGGCGCCAAACACGCATACGACCATCATTGGCACCAAGGCAGAAGCGACTCTCATCGCTGAAGACGACACGTCTCCATTCGTCCCTCCATTCACGCCTGTCGCGACACCACTGGAGGCGGGCAGCACGATGTTGGGGCGTGAGCGGAAGACGGCTTAACGGTGTGCGGGACCGTAGCCCAGCTTCATGGAGACGGTTGCGAATGGTCCTCGCCGATACCCCAGGAGCAACAGTGTCCCTAATTTGCTGGGAAGTGGCGGTGCGGTATCCTACGGCACTGCATAGGATCCTACCGTCTTGGCGTGCATCCGTGCGTCGCTGCGGTCCGGTCCCAGGTCGACAGGCACGTGCACCTTCCGCCGACCACTGGCGACAACATCGATGTACTGTGGAGACGTCACGCCCCACGTGTTGAGCAATTCGGCGGTACGTCCACCCGGCCTCCCGCATGCCCACTATACGCCCTCGCTCAAAGTCCGTCAACTGCACATACTGTTCACGTCCACGCTGTCGCGGCATGCTACCAGTGTTAAAGACTGCGATGGAGCTCCGTATGCCACGGCAAACTGGCTGACACTGACGGCGGCGGTGCACAAATGCTGCGCAGCTAGCGCCATTCGACGGCCAACACTGCGGTTCATGGTGTTTCCGCTGTGCCGTGCGTGTGATCATTGCTTGTACAGCCCTCTCGCAGTGTCCGGAGCAAGTATAGTGGGTCTGACACACCGGTGTCAATGTGTTCTTTTTTCCATTTCCAGGAGTGTATAATGCACAACAAGCACATCTGAATTTGCGTTTCCTCGCCGTACCCTGTAAGCCTGCGAACCTCTCACGATAAGTTTGTTCTGACTGTTTTTTGCGATTAAAGAATTGATAACTAGCTGCTGCCACATTTACTTGCTGGTGATAAAAGTTAGCTAGTGAATCTACAACCCGATCATGCTAAAGTTCACTCGGAAGGCCATTAGGAAATAACTTCTGTAGGAGGTGGAATACTCCACTTCCTACTGTAGACAAGAAACAGGGAAGCTTCACAGCTCCTGGTGCATTGTTACCCACCCAAGCCATTCCTCTTCTTGTTGATGAAACTGCCGAGAAGGTGGTATAGCACTTGTATCTGGTGTTGCTTGTGCTGCATCAGTAGTTTGGTTCGCCAGGAGGTGGAAATGAAATGAGTGTTTGACATCATTGACTGGGAGGCCCTATTCGGGGAAGTTTGACCACCAAGTGCAAGTCTTATTACAGTCGACGCCACATTAGGCAACTTGCACGCTGGTGATGATGAAATGATAAGAGGACAACACAACACCCTTTCCCCAAGCGGAGAAGATCTGCAATCCAGCCGGTAATTGAACCCATGCCCCCATGCCTGCTTGCATGCGAGGCGAGCACGTTACTAACCAGCTAAGCAAGTGGACTGCTGTACTAGGTTTAGCAGCAAGGATATTTGTTGGCTCTGAAACTGAAACATTTGCTTTAGCTGCATTGAATCCCACGCTGGCAGCTGTGTCGCTTGAGCAGTAGGTGGGATAGGAGGGGGGAGGCATGTTATGAGACAAATGCATAATACAGAGAAGACAAGCAAGAAAAATAATTATAAAAGAAAATTTCTGCAACGCCCACCTGAAAACACAGAGTAGCAAAAACTCGATAAGAGAGTTTTAAAGCAAGTAAACACCCCTGCAAAGAAAAGACAAGAGAGAATTAAGGCACTATCAAAAAACAAAAGAGAATTCCGTGGCCGTGAGGCACTGGGTTCTTCTTATAGCTCTCTGCCAATGTAGTATCCTACCCACTCGTGTAATACAAGGTGACTAGCAAGCTGTTTCTTCGGACCGCTAGACAACAATTCAAGCAAATCGTAGTAACGGTGTTTAGTACAGTAAGCTAAATTGACAGTATGTATGTATAAGAAAACGCACCGTGAAGCAAATATCCGAATGTGCCGGAAATCGGTAATTGTTATATACATGTACAAGCGACCAGTTGGCTCCAATTATAGAAAAGGTGGATTATTTATCCAAGAGAATGAGCTTCACCAACTGAGCAAGTCAAAGACACTTTCCTCCATGTCTTGCCATTACGCAAGCAGCTATTGGGCTTGGCATTGATAAAACTGTGTTGTCCTCCTGGGGGATATTGAGTCAAATGTCGTCCAATTGCTCATTGGATCGTCAGAATCACAAGATGATTGGACAGTCCTGTCCATTATGCGTGAAACTGTTTCATTTTGGAAGAGATGCGGCAACCTTGTTCGCCAAAGTAGGTTTTGACATACACGAAGACAAAGAGTACAAATTCTCGTCATGTGCAGGTGGGCATTATGTTGATGAAATTTGAGTCCATCATCGACGAGCCGCTGTGTTGTGAGGGTTCCAGATGCCGGAGTGACCGACCAGTTCTAGGCGCTACAGTCTGGAACTGCGCGATCGCTACTGTCGCAGATTCGAATCCTGCCTCGGGAATGGATGTGTGATATCCTTAGGTTGGTTAGTTTTAAGTACTTCTATGTTCTACGGGACCACCTCAGAAGTTAAGTCCCATAGTGCTCAGAGCCATTTGAACAATTTTTGTTCCACAGATAACAAACAAGTATGTCATGCCACAAATCGTCACTCCTGGTTGTAGGGCTGTATGACAGTGACAGTCAGGTTAGTACTCACCCTTGTCCTGGGTGCCTCCAGAAGCGTCTTCGGCCCAGAATCTCACTGACTGGAGTAGAATTGTCTTCAGTGATGAGTCCCGAGCCCCGATTACCTAATTTTCTGAAACTGTAATCGTTTGTCTGCCTATACATTTACATGATATCTACCGATATCCGTCCCATATTGATAACTCCTTCATGGTCTGTCGTTTATTTGTCTTCCTTTGTAAAGTCTATTCGATAAATGAATTAACACGTTGAAAAAATAGGGTTATGTTACGTATCGGTACAGTTCCTGCTAGAATGATTGAACAAAATGAGAAGCACATTTAATGTAACAGCATAAGTTGGGTCCAAAAGTTATAAAAACTTTGAATTTAATCTGATGCGAATGAAAGTCGGTTTATAAATATCGACCAAACGAACAATTTTAAGTTATCTGACACCACCATAAATAACTATTTGCTGACAACGATTACTTGATTATCATGAAAGTTCAGTGTAGTAAATACCACTTTAATATTTTTAGGATCAATAATTACGAATTAACAATTGGAAACGGAACGTACGCAAAGCGGGAATCCTCTAGGCGTTTTACACCTGTTTGTTTCGATGGCTCTGGAGTGCCCCGTGGGAAGCAAACGTAGAAATATAAGGAGCCAATGAAGGGTTAGCGATGAGAGCAAACATGAAACTGTGTCATGTTTGTAGAGATGAAATTTTAATAGCACTAAGACCGAGTTAACTGAAATGAGATCTGGTGTGTTGTTGTATTTATGGTGAAAAGGTCGTGTGTTAAAATAATGGGGCGCAGAGTGCAATATCTTCTGGTAATAATCTGAGATGGAATTTTGAACTATGACAACTGTAAGAACAATGTCTCCTGCAGGCAACATGATACATCACATGTTGCTCCATCTCCTTCGAGATCTGGATAGCTTTACCGATAATCAACCACCAGAAATCTGCAAAGGCACTACATCTTCAACTGTTAAGGCTAGAACGTTTCCATAAATTTAATTATGCCTAGGGCTGTTCAGAGTATAACAGTCACTAAACAATGTACTACTTTTGAATATAGTCAGTTTATTTTCAGTTGTAGCTGAATTTAAAGATCACTCTGTTATTTGACTGAGGAGATAATATCGTTTCAATTAAATACTGTGTTCACTTTGAAAACTCTGATGATTAACTTTACTTAAAAGTAAATTGAAAAATTTTTGTGTCATATACTTCAATAACTACATAATTCAAAAATTTCAAAGATGGTAACCATGATGCTACATATTATTTTCAAAATTTGTATTCACCTTGTCTCAAGGTATAAACCAATTTGACAAAAGATAATTAACTTCAGTTCGGTAATAACATTATTTCTGAAATGTTTAATTGCCGTTGGAGAGCTGGCGACTGACCTCCTTATAGAATAATCGTTTTTTACAAAGGGATTGTCATTCGGTAAGGTAATACCAGATTTGAGCTTTCGTACTAAATACTGCTGTGTTGTAGATAAAACCAAGTTGTTATAAATACAACTCAGATAGACAGTAAAGTGAGACGTCATGTATATGTGTGCAAAAATTGTAAATCGGAATCCTTAACTTCGTCTCGCTTTGGAAAGAAATCAGTAATGATTTTTGATTACCTTAACTATAAAGTAAATTTCAGCTGTATTTCCCAAGGTCAAAAGTACTTTAAAATATTTGATGTGCGATAAATAACGTGTTTTTAAAGTGCCGAATATACGCTGATACTCAGCTGAGTGGGTAAAAGCAGTAACAGTCTTGGAAACTGTGCGTGTAGCGAACAGTACAATTTTTTGGCTACTTATTCGCAGACGAGCCATGGGACGCGCGAGTACAAAAACGAACGGTTTAGTGGCCGCTTTGTACGTAACATCCAGCAACGTGTGGTTTCGAAACGTTAAAAATTTGATTCTAAGTAGTATTTAAACACTGCCACAAATAAAAGCAGTTTATACAAATTAACTATAAAGTTATTTTCGGAATTAATACTCTTGTCTCAATTACGAAAAATTTATACGTTCGATTCACGCTATCTGTTTCTTAAAAATTTCGCATGCATTGAGAGTTCGACTGGGTAAAGTACTGCAACGAATGACTCAAAAGGACCATAGACCTAGCAAAGAAAAGTATCATAAAACTGTTAGTATATTCCGAAACATTCTTTCATACTTTTCAGCGAATAAATTAAGGGCGCAGTATTTTTTATCCATTTTGCTAATGTCTTCCAGTGAAATCAGTTACAAAGAGCGTATATATACAAAATCAAGATCCATACGTAGCACTTGGTCATGAACTATTGGTATACAACGGAGAATATAGTAGACGCAAAATGTCATACCAAATGTTGGGATACTATATGGAAGAACATTAGTAACGCAATTTTATATACGGACATACAGTCGACAGGGTATTAGGCTGTTACTGGCATTAAAGCAACAAAAGAGAGGCTAAATAATACAGGCCTTGGTGTCTCACACTTTTGTCTCAGTTGTGGCTTTGTTGACACGACAGTCTATAGGTTTACTTCCTCGGGGTATAATGGCATATGGATCCGAATGAAAGAGCAGGTGACATTTCGTAGTAAAGATGAAGGTAGATTCATCAGCATGAACCGACAATTACTCCAGATAAGATGTAATTTCCGAAACAAAAATATTACTCCTTAATGTGGCTACATGAACAATTAGTCCACTTAGTCATCGACAAGAGAATATTAGAGAGAATTGAGGACTGAAAATGGTACATTACGACCGAGTGTTTTAAACAATTAAAAAAAAGGACCAATAGAAGCGCATTGGTAATGTGTTACAAATAGTATTTATGAAGATCGGCGTAGTGTACAAAATCTGTGCTAAACAGAGTCGTACAGTTTACAGATGCGAACAATGTGTAAATACATTGTACACATTGCAGAAAAGCGAAATGTTTGCTATAATTTATTTGTGTATCTGAAGACATATCAACAGCTTCGAGAAAACAAACCACTTAAGAAAGAAGTAGAATTCCTCTACGAAGACTGATATGATTTTCTTTATCTATACAGGCGCATTTCATTTGGATATAGCACTGACGCTCGGCGACGAGGGCTATGCATGAGCTGTAAGAGGCGATGGGAGGCAAACAAAATTTAAAAAAAATTACTCTTGCTCTAGCACTTGCTCCTAAAAGCGAAAGTTTCAGGATTCGAGTCCCACTGTTCAAGGAGTGCACATGCCTGTGGAAAAAAAATCTTCGAGACCAGTTGACATTGCTGTATCGATTTGTAACACGAGGGTTATTCGATATACTCAGGCCTGAAGATGACAAATGTAATGTCGAAACTGGTTGCCCAATAAATAAAACCAAAATAAGGGCTGTTGGTATTGTATTACTGGAAAACGACCAGCTGAGCTCCCAGACTCCAGAAATAGGATGGAGTTACATTTATTAAAATTAAATTAGTTTTATGGACTTTTGATACGGTAATTATCAAAGCTCACTAGGAAAACCGGCAAAACTTCGTCAGTGTGATCAGTTGCAGTTTCCAGCGAAACTAGTGCTGCTGTTTGTTGATAAAGCTTTTCTTAGGTTCGTCATCTTGTTTCTGCTCCTAGTTGCTCAGGATTAGCTGCACGACACAAAGCGATGTTCCGCAGCCATGTAGCTGTTTCCGCTGCGGGAGAGGTGCGAAAGAGAACAGAACAAATGTGCAAGCTGCCTCCCCTACCCAGGGGAAATTATGTTAACTGCTCGGCGCAGTCACACATTCCCACAACACCCACTACTCGCCCCGTCATGTTTCCTAGGAATCTAATTAAAACACAGTTCAACCGCTTTCTGTAAATCAGTTAACCAAATTTATATAGTTAATTGCGGAAGCCTCATTCAGTTCTGAGAGGTGTGGGCTGAATCCCATGGCTTCCGAAATTATGGTATTTGGATGTCTAATCACAATAAGTAATTTCATACTATCTTCTTTAGACTCGCCTTCAGGGAGCCACACCCATACAGTGCTATTCTTAATTCCAAAGAATAACCGAGGTTTCATTTCATAATTCGCTATAGAAGTAGTTTTCATACCATGATGTCGTGGCAAATGGTAGTGTAGCATTAACAACAGTCAAATTTTCTGAATTGGGACTCAAGCAATGTCAGCACACTTATTCATTAATTCTTGCGAATGTTACATTATTTACGTCCTCTTGAACTAGTTTTGTCATTAGCTGTCACGTTAATACTCAACTCTCTTTGTTCATGATATGTAGACATGGGATAGAATAGGGAAATGACACAATTACAAGCATCTCAGAGGGAAGTTAAGATTAAAGAAATTATTCAGGTAGTGAAGGGAGATGTAAATTTAATAGTCATGGGTGACTGGAATTCGAGTGTGGGAAAAGGGAGAGAAGGAAACGTAGTAGGTGAATATGGATTGGGGCTAAGAAATGAAAGAGGAAGCCGCCTGGTTGAATTTTGCACAAAGCACAACTTAATCATAGCTAACACTTGGTTTAAGAATCATGAAAGAAGTTTGTATACATGGAAGAACCCTGGAGATACTAAAAGGGATCAGAAACCAGGTTTTAAATCGCAAGACCTTTCCAGGGGCAGATGTGTACTCTAACCACAATCTATTTGTTATGAACTGTACATTAAAACTGAAGAAACTACAAAAAGGCGGTAATTTAAGGAGATGGGACCTGGATAAACTGACTAAACCATAGCTTGTATAGAGTTTCACGGAGAGCATAAGGAAACAATGGACAAGAATGGGGGAAAGAAATACAGTAGAAGAAGAATGGGTAGCTTTGAGGGATGAAGTAGTGAAGGCAGCAGAGGATGAAGTAGGTAAAAAGACAAGGGCTGGTACAAATCTTTGGGTAACAGAAGACATATTTAATTGATGAAAGGAGAAAATATAAAAATGCAGTAAATGAAGCAGGCAAAAAGGAATACAAACGTCTCAAAAATGAGATCGACCGAAAGTGCAAAAGTGCTAAGCAGGGCTGGCTAGAAGACAAATGTAAGGATGTAGAGGCTTATCTCACTAAGGGTAAGATAGATACTGCCTACAGGAAAATTAAAGAGACCTTTGGAGAAAAGAGAACCACTTGTATGAATATCAAGAGCTCAGATAGAAACCCAGTTCTAAGCAAAGAAGGAAAAGTAGGAAGGTGGAAGGATTATATAGAGGGTCTATACAAGGGTAATGTACGTGAGGACAATATTATGGAAATGGAAGAGCATGTAGATGGAGATGAAATGGGAGATACGATACTGCGTGAAGAGTTTGACAGAGTACTGAAAGGCCTGAGTCGAAACAAGGCCCCCGGAGTAGACAACATTCCATTAGAACCACTGACGGCCTTGGGAGAGCCAGTCAAGACAAAACTCTACAATCTGGTGAGCAAGATGTATGAGACAGGCGAAATACCCTCAAACTTCAAAACAAATATAATAATTCCAATCCCAAAGAAACCAAGTGTTGACAGATGTGGAAATTACCGAATTATCAGTTTAATAAGTCACAGCTGCAAAATACTAACACAAATTCTTTACAGACGAATGGAAAAACGGGTAGAAGTCGACCACAGGGAAGATCAGTATGGATTCCGTAGAAATGTTGGAACACGTGAAGCAATACTGACGTTACGCCTTCTCTTAGAAGAACGATTAAGGAAAGGTGAACCTACGTTTCTATTATTTGTAGACTTACAGAAAGCTTTTGTCGATGTTGACTGGAATACTCTCCTTCAAATTGTAAAGGTGGCAGGGGTAAAATACAGGGAGCGAAAGGCTATTTACAATTTGTACAGACAACCAGATGGCAGTTATATGAGAGGCATGAAAGGGAAGCAGTGGTTGGGAAGGGAGTGAGACAGGGTTGTAGTCTCTCCCGTCTGTTATTCAATCTGTATATTGAGCAAGCAGTAAAGGAAACAAAAGTAAAATTTGGAGTAGGTATTAAAATCCAGGGAGAAGAAAAAAAAACTTTGAGGTTGGCCGATGACATTGTAATTCTGTCAGAGACAGCAAAAGACTTGGAAGAGCAGTTGAACGGAATGGACGGTGTCTTGAAAGGAGGATATAAGATGAACATCAACAAAAGCAAAGCGAGGATAATGGAATGTAGTCGAATTAAGTCGGGTGATGCTGAGGGAATTAGATTAGGAAATGAGACACTTAAAGTAGTAAATGAGTTTTGCTATTTGGGGAGCAAAATAACTGATGATTATCGAAGTAGACAGGATATAAAATGTAGACTGGCAATGGCAAGGAAAACGTTTCTGAAGAAGAAAAATTTGTTAACATCGAGTATATATTTAAGTGTCAGGAAGTCGTTTCTGAAAGTGTTTGTATGGAGTGTAGCCATCGACGATAAATAGTTTGGACAGGAAGAGAATAGAAGCTTTCGAAATATGGTGCTACAGAGGAATGCTGAAGATTAGATGGGTAGATCACGAACTAATGAGGAGGTATCGAATAGAATAGGGGCGAAGAGCAGTTTGTTGCACTCCTTGACAAGAAGAAGGGACCGTTGGTAGAGCATGTTCTGAGTCGTCAAGGGATCATAAATTTATGCTAAAAATGCTGCTAAGTCATTCCAAGTGCTTTTAGATAGCCTTGGTCTACGGACGAGCTCGCTGACGTCTTCGGTATCTAGAGGCAATTCGTGAAGTGAGTTTGATACGGTTTCTAGAATGATGTAAGAAGTGGAAGAGTACCTGAATTTTGGAAAGCTGAACATTGTAGGATGATGCAATACAACAGATTTTGTGAGTCCGTCGTGAATTATCCTGTTAAGTCTGATCATGGCACATTCTTCTTCTACTGTTTCAAGTTTGTTTCTGATATTGAGAGTCTCGTTTAGAGAATTTGTAGGAAATCATGGCGTTGATTTTTAGTAATATGTATCATCCTCTGGTCATTAGATACAGTGATTTTTTGATTATCTTCTCACCCTCCTCTGCAAGGGGTGGAGCTTGCTGTTCAAGATCTGGTCCATGACAGAGTAGCAGTCAAGTTCATCCGAGTATAAGACGAACTGACAGTTGCACGATGAGGTATTCCAACTGGGAATGGATGGGAGGGTCCCGCCTATTACGGTATATGCCTTAAAACTAAACCAAAAGTCCTGCAAATCAGTACCGGAAATTGGAACCATATTAATATATATTCGGGATATCAACCTTCTTTGGGGATGTTATCATAGACAAAATGAAGGAGCTGTGTATGTGTAAAGTGTGTATGTGTTGTATATGTGTGTACATGTTACTGAACGGAATGAAGTGTTGTCATGTTGAGATACATTGTTTGTAAAAAATACTTAAATTTTGACTGAAGTTTTGTAACCGCTAGTGGCAAGACCGGCAAATCGAACTCTCATTCAGTTGGGGAGGTATCATTTAGAGATATAGATGGAATGTAAGAAACAGATTGCAGGTGTGCGATTTGGAAAGTATGGTCGCTAACCTAATATCTGAACTTAAGGTCAACTAATAGCGTAATTCAAAAACAAAACTGGTTAGACTTCATGTTTTCCTCGTGTCTGTACTAATATTATAAATCAGAAAGAAAACTTACCATCATTCAACACAACAAACCAGCCGATATAAAAGTTCAGCCACGGGTAACAGCTAGTTCATAATACATGGTTTGAGTCAAAAATCAACTAATTGCATTTCTTAACGGGCCCTGTAATTATTAACAGTAAATGTGATGTACAGAAGCGAACCCTGCTACTTGTTAAAGTAATGACTCATTCAAGAATCAGAGGATTTACAGTAAAATAAAAGGCAAACAATTAGTGGGGCTGTGGTGGATCTAAATTGGGTACGGTACATGTTGGTGTGGATTTCCAGGTCCGCCATTTGCCTTACAACCAAGACACCCCTCTAGGACAACTCGTTCACAACCAAAGACTGGGTGTTGAGAGCTGCTTTTAAATTAATTTTGGTACGATTTCTTACAGACACAAAATATGAAGCCTAGTGTACGATGTCACAGAGCCCTGTTATCATTTCAAACAGACGTAACTTGAAAAATATTGGAGATAGAGGATCGGAGTTTGTTCTATAACGTTTGGCAGCTCTCAAAGTTTTTTCATTTCTCCTTTTCTGCCCATCTGACGTGGATAACTTCAAAATGGCCACAGAGCAGGAGAATGCGTCATGCGCAATTTATGTATGCAGAACTAAAATCTGTTGCAATGGTGTTGCGGGATTATCGACGCGGTTAATGGAGGACCCAACGACAAAATCAAGCATGATGAGGCGGTTCAAAAATTTTTAGAGACCAGCGTCATTATAGATGTTCCTCGAAGTGGACGTGTCCACGTGTCTCAAGCAAGTGTTAAGAAAGTGCAATCTGCGTTTAAATGGAGCCCCACTAGTCAACTAGCTGCGCATCAGACCAATTGCAGGAAGAAAGATCAGCTGTTTAAGAAGTGTGTACAAGGTACAAACGGTTCGAGTTTTGGAGCCAAACCATCGCCCTGCGCAGTAAGCATTCGCTTGTCACACTCTAGCCACCAAATATGCTGACAAAAATACCTGCAAAAGAGCCTGTTTTCTTGTTGAGCAACGTTCCGCATTTCTGGACCTTTGAATCACCAATAGACAGTCTATTCGGCCTCTGAAAACATACACAACACATCTGAACACGTCCATTATAGCCCAAAGCTTATTGTCTGTTGTGGCCAATAGCACGAAAGGAGATATATTCATTTATCTTCACAGGAAAACCGCAAAGGGAAATGTTTATCTGGACATGCTACAGTAGCTCCTACTACCACAGATTGAGGAGCTGCAGCCATTCGTCATCTCCCAGCACGACGGTGCACACAAGAATTTGAGTTTGAACATGCGGGATGCGCTGAATCATGCATATCCTGGGAGGTGGATGTGTCGTGGTGGTCCTGCCACGCTGGCTCCGAATTCTCCCAGTGTCGCGTCGTTTGATTTATTTCTGTGGGATTACGTCAATGATCGCCTGTACACACGACCGTTCAGTGACGTTCCTACCTTTTGTACATGAATCAATGAAGCAATCAGAACATTTGATGCTGCAGTGGTGATCTGTACATGGAATTACTTTGATGTTCTACTAGCAATGAGTGGGTAACACACTGACATTCCGGCGTAACAGAAAAAGCTTTGAGAACTGCTGATTGGCTTACAACATGATGCCTCATGTATTATAGTTTCCATATTATGACTTTTTGAAATGGTATCAGCTGTTTATAAATATCCCGTTTGTACGGATGTGAAACTGTATTTGTTTTTGTGTTTACATAGTTAAGTCAGTGACTGGTCCAACATGTGCGGTCGACCGAGGCCAATGAAGAAATTATAATATGCAGAATAAATGGTAGTATACTTGTTTGTTCTATCATGATCAAAAAATGGAATATAATCTCTAAAAGTATCACGAAGCTATAGGTTCGAATTCACTCCATTAGAAACCGAATCTGCTGTGGCTAAATTACTAACTAACCTGACAGATAGAAACTGAAATGCATCACACACTATTTGTTCTGTTCTCACTGAAATCCCTTTCTGAATGGGGAAAATTATTACTTTAATATTGCGGGTAAATATTTATGGCCAAATGTTCAATTTAAATTATGAACACAGTCTGACATATTTCGGCTAAGTGTCTCATTTACAGCCTTAAGTGGAATACAATAGCAGTACCTTTTCATAGTTACCATTAAAGACAAAATATAGGAATAAAATGGTCTTCGAAAATGGTTGTACATTAAGTTTTATTATTTATTGACATTATGGAGTGGAATAGAAAGGCAGAACAGACTTTGTTGCAGGTTGCATACAGTTCTTTCTAAATCAAGGTCGTGTGGTTTGAGGCGCCATGTTGCGGACTGCTCGGCCGCTCCCGTCAGTGGTTCGAGTCCTTACTCGGGCATGGTTGTGTGTGTGTTGTTCTTAGCATAACATACGTGAAGTTAGTTTAAGTAGTGTGTAAGTCTAGGGACCGATGACCTCAGCAGTTTGGTCCCTTGGGTATTCACACACGTTTGAACATTTTCAAGGCACCGCTATTTCATCCGTGCTACCGGGCTCCCTTCCCGCTATAATTCCTCGAGTATAACGAGTCTAAGAACTCTGGCGCTGTGATTACTTCATACTCGGCGCCTCTTTATCTCTCTTATTGAGTCATGCAGAAGTGTAAGGCTGATTGTGGCGTACTCTTACTACGGAAGTAATATTGAGGATATTCAGCCTAGTTGTCAATCGAGTGATTATTGCCACAACCTGTTTAGGGATGACATTATCCCATTTTCGAAAGGTTACATATTATTTTATGCCATCAGGCCTCATCCCAACTGTTCTTCTAGAACGGTGAGTGCACCGTCCTGTTATGTTTAATGTGTTACGGTTTGAGTTCACAATGCATTTGTGCACAGCTTTCTTTGCGATGAGGCCTAATGGCATTAAAAAAATTTCAGCTCTTGAAAATGTGATATATTGTCCCGAAACATATTGTGGCAATAAACATACGATTGAAAACTGGGGTTAATGTCGTCATATTGCTTGAATAACAGTTGTACGGTGGCTTCGTATCGGCTATCGTAATACGGAAAGCTGCAAATGACCCTGTAGCTATATAGTAGCGCTGACAATTTGCTACGACCGATTGTTGGAATCGGATGACCTTCAACGACGTTGTGTTTTGTGAGATTGTGGAGGGTGTAATACGATAATTAATCAATGCAATGTACATAGCTGCAGATGTGCACTGTTAGAGGAGGAGTGATGTCTGGAATAAGTTTTATTCTACGTTTCAGACGAAAAACATACAAATTTCATCCAATGCAAGCAAAGTGGCTGTATTCCCGTTTATTTCACCTCTACCATGACAAAACATATGTGCTGTGTGAAACGAAAACAGAGCAACGTGACTGACATATCGCTGCGTCGAAAAAGCGTGCAATTTTTGTATTCCATTGATAATAGCAACTTGCGTTATTTTAAGGAAATTCTTAATTCTTCATCTTTATAATATACATATGCAACCCACTACCTTACATGATCAGTGGGTCCTAAAATGTTACGATATCATTATTGTTAGCATCTGATTAGAGTAATTGCAAGTGAGCTACAGTACAATTGTACATTGGGCTATTTCAAATTATTAGTACCCTACATAGTTCTAATGGCAACTGATGGCTAAACCTCTACTGCCTGCATCGTCATAGGTGTGTCAGTGATATGCATAAACCTACTGCACGGCCTTGCCCACCGAGCTAACCCCGATGAAAGTGCCCCTTACACTAGATAGGCCAAGCATGACTTAAATCACTGCATATTCCTATTTGTATTCCCTATTTCTAAGTGCTACTAACTAAGATCCTATACTACGTGAAGTCTGGTGCATGTCTCAGTTCGGTTTGTTATACCCTATCCTCCTAGTCCTGGACATGGCGGATTCCAACTGTAATGTGAGTCGACCTATCCATGCACAGGCGGTACTGGATCAGGGTACTGGGCCACATTTAGTTATTAGCTGCTATTCCCGATTTTCCCTCAGATATTCTGTTAGAACTTTCCGTGATACCTCGTTGGTTAGGGTGCTCACAGTTCGAAATGTCTCCTTACTCCTCAGTCGGAAGTGTGTGTCATTGTCTGGTAGTTGAAGTCGTAACGTGGCTGCTACATCATAGAAAAGGGGGCACTACTAAACCACATGATGGGGAGTACCCTCCGGTGAGCCACAGTCACACGCAGGCGTAGCCTTCCTCCCAAAACGACATAGATATGTCGGATAGGGCCCATGACCGGTGAGGAAGTGGAACAGCCCTCGAGTTGGCTCAAAATATTTCATTCCTAACCTTTCTTTCACGTCTGGCAGAAGTTGAAATGTTCTGCGACAAGTATCATCAGTCTCCCACGACTCCTGACACAGCTCCTCACCTTTCCTCCTAATGGCGCCCTTGACCCCAGCCCGAACACCCAAAATGTCCTCTGTGCTTTCAATGCTCCCTTTCTTGACCCAGATCCATGCTGCCTGCTCTCTAATCGTGATGTCCGGTGTGCAGAGTCACATTATTACTAGCAGGACCCCGTCTGGAGATGTCCTGTTGGCTCCCACTGCCCTTAATATCATATTCCTCTGCACTCTACTCACTGACATGGCGGGCACCACACTCGTGAGCCTGTGCGCCCAGACTCCAGAACCGTAACCCACTATTGACGTTAATATGCTGTTGTGATATAGTTTTATCAAACAGGGGAGATGATAAAATCGTTTGTGACCAACGGAGATAAAGTTATTAAGTACTTGTAGGGTTCATTGGGTTACAGTTTCGATGTACTTACCAAAGTTCCACCTTTCATCAATGATGACTCCCAAGTAGTGTGCCTCGCATCGACGAAGAACTGGCGCGCCCGCAATTCTCAATGTGGGGTTCCTTATTAGTTGTTCTTTTAACAACAGATATGTGGACTTATTCGATGAAATTGTTATTTTTGTATTACTACACCAAAGTTGTAATTTTTCCATTGCCCTTTCTATTTTTGGTTCTATATCTTTGCAGCTACGACTGCCAACCAACAGGAGGAGGTCATCTGAATAAGCTATCAGCTCTAGCATCTCTTCGCTCTGCTGTAGATCATGCAATAGTGGCTCCATACAGATGTCCCAGAACAGAGGGCCTAACACGGAACCGTGGTGGTATCCCTTTGTTATTGTTTTTTCCAATTTTCCCTCTAGGGGATGATAGTCAGACATCCCGATCCTCACAATAGGTCCTCAGTGAACCGTGTAGTGGCCCTGGACACTCTTCCTCCCATAGACAGGAGAAGAGCGAAGGCCACCACAGGATGTCAAAGGCGCCACTGACGTCCACCACGATGCCTACCACATACTTGTACAGAGGTGAGTCACAGACCCCAGCCGCCAGGGCGATCGCAACAGATGTTGATCGCCCAGACCTAAAGCTGAACTGCCTGCCTCTCATCCTGTATAGCACTCGATGATCAGTCAGTCTATCAGCCAAGAGTTTCTCTAGTAATTTTCCAAACAAGTCAAACAAGAAATTGGTGTGTACGGTTTGGTTTCAACCGGGTCTTTATCGGGTTCTCTCTTGGTGATTACAACGTTTCCAACTTTCCAGATCTTCGAGAATTTTGCCTGTCTAAGGCATGCATTGAACAACTGGCTGAATGTAGTTACCAGCTGAAGGGCTAAAAATTGCACCACCTCCGCCACAAAGCCTTCTTTAGACGCCCCCTCTTCAGAAAAGCAGTAAACTGCCCGATCACTAATAAATCTGTCAAGATCATCATTTCTTAATTGGCACTCGTTTTCGGTATCCCCATCCACACAATCGACAGGCAGTAGGGACTGGAGGAGGGCCTCAGAAATTTCTTGCCAGGTTTTCATCGTCCTGTCCTCATGCCTGACTGTTGACATCACTGTTGGAGAGCGGATATTTTCTCTAGCCAACTTGTTGGGTACTCCCCATGGGTCTATAGCTAGCTGATTTAGTACATAGCTTTCTCAGCTTCATACCCTTACCGCACGAAGTTCGTTTTGGAAACTTCCATTTGCCTCCCGGTACTGCTGCAGCAATCTTTGCCTTTCCCACCAGACCACACTGCGCTGGTAGTGCTGCCTCTGTCGTCTGACAGACTGGCGCATACCCTATAATTTAGTTGACCACGGTGATACAGAGACCGCCATGGGCCTTCTCCTAGTTGGTACGGCTGCCTTCCCGCTCTGGTTATCGCACTCACTAGCTCTTTGGCATAATTGTTCACGTCTATGTCGTGGTGTAGGTCACCCTGTGGTAATGTAGGAATGTCGCAATCCCTCGTTAAGCGCTCCCAGTCTGCTTTGTTATAGTTAAACTGAACCTGCCACCCCATGGTCCAGTGGCACTCTCTGTCACCTGAAGTGAAGGTGATGAGATTATGATCACTTATGGTGGCGGTATCTTCGACCTTCCAATTTTTTACGATGTTGACGGCGTTTGGTGTAGTTTACGTTACGTCAATATTTGTGACTTGTCCCCCTCCCACTATATAGATGGGTTACCAGGCTCGTTGACCACCACAAGCTGCAAGACCATGATCGATTCTTCTGCTTTGTCTCCATTTGTGTCTCTTGTGCCACTGCACCATCGGGGGATTTGGCATTTATATCTGCAGTTACAATTACTTTTCGTTCCCACAACGTTGTGATTGTTCTTGTGAGCTGGCCTAAGCGTAGCTCGATATTGTCTCCCTACTGAAAGTACATATTTACGAGGGTTATTACTCCTGCTGGAGATTGCATTTCCATGACGATGCACTCACAGAGAACTTCAAGAGTGTCCTTACCTGCAATGATTTGTTTGTGATTATTGTTGCTGCTTTCGTGTCATCCCTCCCGCTAACAACTTGTCATGCTGCAGCTGTAAAGGCTATTCTCCCTGCTTGAGAGTATGGCTCCTGCAGGCAGAGCATATCTAGTCTCTTATCCTCCACTACCTTACATAGCTCTTGCATCACCAGTCTGTTGTTGTGAGTGTTTAGGTAGCCAATGGCTATTTTAGGCATTATGGGAAATATGTGTGTATTCGATCATCTGGCCAGTTCTTCCTCCAGTCTACATCGAATTTATCGCATCTTTCAAAAAATTTCTGAAGGAGATCCCGCATGGGTACAAAGTCGGTGGGGAGATTCATCGAATTGAGCTGTATCCTGTCTACAACCTCCATCACCAAGAAGGTGACCTTTTTATCATATTTATGCCCAACCTGACCACATGTCGCAGAGCAGTGGTCAGTGTAGCTGGCTGCTCCAAACTTGCCAATTAATTGCATGGCGAGTTCTATATTTGGATACACCTTAACAGGGTCAGCAGGCGGCATTCTGACCAGAGTGGTGTCCTGTGTAGATGGAAGCACAGGATCCCCTAGCTGCGCTAGGTCTTTTGTCGGCCTAATTCCCCGACTTTGGGAGGAAGGAGCTCCAATCATCGTGGGAAACTCCGGTTGTATACCGATGTCAATCATTTCAATTTCATGGGTGCTCTAGAGCGACCTCAAAAGTTCTCTAAATTTACTTGCCCTCATATTATCCCTCCTCTTTTGCATGGGGATTTTCGCTTTGGCATCCTGTTCCCATTACCGTTTTCAATCACTATTCTTGAAATAAGCCTTTGCTCAAGCATCCTGTACTTAGGGAAATTCCGACCAGTGGCTCCGCATGGTCTTTTGCCTCTTTTCTTACATGGGATACATACCCATGCTGCCTTGCAATCCTTGCGGGTATGACCTTCCTCACCGCATTTGGAGCAGGCCAACCCCTTGGTGCAGTGCTTGAGAATGTGGTCAAGGTCACCACAGTTGTGGCAACGAGTTGCCATGAGATAATCCCTAATATTGGGCGCTTGGAATCCTATATGAGGTTTGCTCATTGTCAAGACTTTCTTCCAAATTATTCCCGTGACCTCAGCAACGTGATGGGCGACAAAACGCTAACGAGGACCCGTTTTGAATCTCAACTTAAAACTCTTTCTGAACACATCATCATTCATCTATTCAAAATTTTGTCTTTTTATTCTCATACAGTTCTTTGTCTTTCATTACAGTAGGTACATCATACAGTATAATTAAGGAATTTCTTCCTTAGGTGGCTCACATTTAACTACCTAGCTTAGCTTTTGATTATTTAAAAGTTTTTCTTCGTCTTCCTCAGTGGCTACGTCTACAATTACAACATTTTGTTAGGTTTCACTTTATTAATCTTTATTTTATCTTTAACAGCCTTGATAATAGTTGTAAAAAGTTCTTGGACTTTTTGGTGTCTTGGTCAGGCAGGGGCCTAAGAAAGACCTCTTTGCCTGGCCGCTTGGTTACTTTTGCTATCGTATCTTTAGTGGTCTGAGGCCTGGATGGCGCTTGCGCGACCACTCCCGCCCAGGTCTTAGTCGGTTGCTTTCTCAGACTCTTGTTTTCTTTCTCTAGTTCTTCAACGCGTCCTTCGAGTTTGGCATTGGCAATAGCCATGCAGCCAACTTGTTTTTAATAGTTAACAACGCCGCTGGACTGCTCTTCCACTTTTCATATTCTGCTCCAAGAGCAGCGTAATCCTAGCATGCCTCAGTCACATTTTCATCAGCCACCTGTGACAACTCGTCCTGTGGAAGCGGATCAGACATCATGGGATGCCCTCGAAGGTGCACTCACATCACTCGTTTCTATTTGAGGCACGATTAATTAATGAGTGTTAAAAGGTGAGAGCTCATCTCTTACCCTAAACCGGCTCCTGTAACATGGCGGATGGGGGGAAGATTCAGCTCACCCACCGATCTCGCCCGTTTCGATGATTTCACCCAGCGCTCCTCGGCAAGCACACTCCGCACTCCAGAGAAGCGGATGCACTCCTCGTCCTTCGCCGCCTACTGGCCCGAGTTTCCACCTCCTACTCACGTGGTGGGCCGGTCACCCAGTCGTTCAGCGGTCTGGATCCAGTTAACCTGCTCCAGGCGATGTCACCACGTCCTGGGTTTGGCAGAACACGCCCCGGTTACTCACGGGCGCGGCGAAGCGTTCTTGCCGAGATCCCACGAGGTAGCCGGCATGCAGAGAACCTGGTGTTGTGTGCTCTCCGCAAAGTGGGAGAGGAGCAGCAGTCACCCAGCGCAGAGGGGACGCACACAGAGTGAGCAACACCCTCCGCAGCCTAACAGTTCCGCTCAACCCCCTTCCTCTCCCCCCCCCCCCTCCACCGTGGGACAGATCGTCGGTCCATGGACACAGATCCCCCTGTGTCACGCACCGTTCGCTTTCCCAACGGGTTGGGTCGCAGCTCTCGCTTTTGACGCAAGGCAACATCGGGCTGGTCCGGGAAATGCCGAGCTTGTCGTCTGGCACCACGGGGAGGTGGAAAGAGCCACTTGGGAAGGAAAGGCTATGTATGACGCATCACTTCCCGATGTGAGGCCTGTCGCGGGCTCGGCCGACTAGAAGCGATATGCCCTAGTGTGAGACTCCGTGACTTACGGCTCGCCGGTGACGGGCTGGCCCACACCGAGGGCATTTTCAAGCGACCGAGGAAATACGAGCTTGCACCCGCGTTCAACTCATTCGACCTCACACCTGACAATGCGCTAACAACGAATTATGTAGCTTATATTTCATTTCTGTAACTTCTTTCAAAACTGACAGAAATTTATTTTTGTAATTAATCGTGATTTAGAGATTGCGTTCCTTCCTCACATCTCGTTTCCTGCCACTGTCGCTACAGACTCGATAACATTTAGAAACTGTGTATATGTCACCATAACTGTGAGGCATTCACTGAATAAATATTCAATATGAAAATGAAATTCCTGCAGTCTTCGATATTGTGTGAAACAAATGAATAGTAAGGTCCCGGCGGAGGTTCGAGTCCTCCCTCGGGCATGGGTGGGTGTGTTTGTACTTAGGATAATTTAGGTTAAGTAGTGCGTAACCTTAGGGACTGATGACCTTAGCAGTTAAGTCACATAAGATTTCACACGCACTTGAACATTTTGAAATCACAGAAAACATAAATCAGGATGCCCTCACGCAGTTATCTAGCGGGAACGCCATGAGTTCGCTGTTATACTTGCAAACTCGCATACTCGCTCTCCTTTCAGAGTGAGTCGAGCCCACTTGCGACCCACAACAGACTTAAGTGACAAGTGGGCGCAGGCGGAGACTCGTTAATCGGATCTAAGTTCATACTGAGGCGGCGAGTTTGGAGATGATATCACATGACTCGCTGACGAGATTACAGCAAGTATGCAGAGCTTATTGCTGATCTCTAACCTCATTATGATACATTACAAAAGAAGAAAAAAACTTCGGTCTCCGTCAGATTTCAGCTTAACGTCTGTTAATGTGCATGCATTCAAAATGTTTGGCAGTGGCTAATTTCTTTGATACATAATCCTGGGCCAGATATTAATTCCCTATCACACTGTCAGCTTCGGCTAAGTGACGACAGAATTAACTAAATTGGTAAGAGGAGGTTCACACTAATTGTGTGTTAACGTAAGGAGGCCATCTTGTGCATCAGCTGGAGACAATACAGTGGATACCTTAGTAACACTTGCATTCAGCACAAGTCAGAAACAGCGACAGTGAGTGACTGGTGTTACCTGTTCATACCCTACAAGCTGGAGGCCAACGATTAGGACAGAAGCAGTCCTCCTTTGAAGCGCCGCAAGCTACGGCACTTCCACAAATTACTGGAGTCGATTCTCCCAGCCGGCAGCTGACGCCTCCGCTGCTCGTTAATGTAATCACACGACGGCTCCACGTCGACCCACGGCGCTCGGGCTATTTTTCAAAGGATGAGCGCAATTAGAACAAGTGGTTACCGTCTAGGCGAAGAGTGCTAGATACTTTGCGTGGACCTTCGATCAATGGCGTTAATCAGAGAATTTTAAACTTTGTTAAGGACACCAGTAAATGCAATAAGCGCGACCTGACGTGCATCCGCTGTCTCGTAAAAACCGATGCTGGCATTAACGAAATGAGGCCAGCGGCCATCGCGTGCCATCATCTCCCGGCGGACGCTAAAATTAAACCTCAATTGTCGGACGTGCCTTCGTGCTCTGCAGCGATCTACGCAAGCTCAAAACGCTGTTGAAGCTCCCAAACTCAAGTAAACTCTCTATTAAGAAATCCGGATGCTAAAATATCATATTAAACTAGCTTTTTGAGCACGATGGCATCTAAATTCTTTTCGGCACTGGTGGATTATTAGTAAATATTGCAAAAAGAGAAACAAGTTCGCATCTTCTACTTTTGATAGCCTGTTGCTCTGAGACGCATGTAATATTATTAATAATCATTTTATGTCCATAAAATCACTGCTGAATATAATGAACGTTTCGTACGAAACGCATTTCGCCTTCATTATTTTAAAGGCATCACCAGTGGGTCGAAATATACAAGCGTAGGCAAAATATGGAAACACCAAAAACACAAAACATTATCTTGCCTAATACGATGCAGGAAACCCGCTTGGATTCAAAACAGTGCGCAGTCGTCCCGGGACCGATAAATGCAGGCCCTGTGTGGGTTTCAAGAGAATCTTATATCACTCTTCCATCAAAACAGCCGCAAGTTCAGTTAACGGAGGTGGACAACGAGCATTCATCCATCTCTGCAAAGTAGACCACAAAGTCTCAATAATATTGAGAAATGGTGACTGTGGTGGCCGAGGGAAATGCGTCAGTTCATCCTTATACTCAAAAAACCAGTCTTGGACGATGGGAGCTGTGTGAACAGGGGACGTGATGCCTCGGAACACAGCATCACTATTGAAGAACAAATGTGTTACCAAAGGAATGATGTGATCAGCTAAAATACTCACATAAAACTGTCAGTCATGGGACCTAACGCGGTAACTACAAGACCCGTGGAACAGCACGGCTGCCCCAGTTAGCGATTTCCCGCCATTTTCCACTGCTGGGATCTGAATTACGCCAGAAGTTGGAAATAGTGTGAAACAAGACTCATCTGATGAAACGACATCCTTCCATTGCTCCATGCGTAAGTTTTATGGTTTCAGCACGATTTTTTCCTGTTACGGGCCTTTCCATCAATGATGTGTGGTTCTGGGATTCAGGATCGCCCTGAAATTCCCTGTTTACGGACCTCCCTTCGTGTTGTTTTGGTGTTAACCAGATTCGCAACGGCTACAATCAGATCTTCAATGAGTTTCAGCTGTCGTCCTCTTATGTTTCGTCACAATCCTCTTCAAAGACCATCCATGACGATCACACAACAAACAATTCGTCCCCGTTGTGGCTTATTGGATGATGTTTCTCTGGTTTCCCTGTATGCGGTATAAATCATGACATTTTGCTCACTCTTGATGGAACCACTGTGATCTTCATGTGGGCCCTTGGTTACGTCGGTCTGACGGGAAACGAGGCTGCTGACGCTACCGACAAGGCTACAGTCCGCTCGTTCTAATATTCCTTCCAGCCAGCAGGTGGTGTCCCTTTGACATCACCACTGGTCCTCCCTCCACGCGAACGAGCTCCGCGTTACTAAAACTCTCCCAGCGGCTTGGGCGACTTCATCATGGCTCTTTCGCAGTGATGAGATCATTTTAAGTACGCTGCTTATCGGACACAGTGTTTTAAGCTATCGCCATTTGATAAGTGGTGTTCCCCCACCATTTTTTACTCATTGCCCTCAACCTTTTCTTGGTCCCCTATTTCCTAACGAAATGCCTTTTTTAACCCCTTATGTTCTCGTTTGTGTTTGCCGTCTGAGTTATCGGCCGTTTTAGCGAACGACCCGCGGACTGTCGACAGCGTTTAATTTTTTTCCGTCTTAGCAGTATGGCGAAGGCCATTTAATTTTTAGTTCAGGACTTCCGTTTCTCTATGACGTATTTTATAGGCCTTTATCCACGTCTCTGTTTTTAGCTAGCTTCTCTTCCGTTTTGTTTTCGTGTTCTACAGTTCTGACATGGGCGCGTAATACCCTAGTTGTTTTTGCTGCCTAAAACAAAACAAACCAAACACTGTGGCACTGTACCTTGTCGGAACTCACCATTAACAACATTCCAGCCAAATACCTTCAAACAAGATTTCCTAACGCTTACTCTAACATTAGAAGTGCCCAAATTCATCTTTTTAAGAAATGCATTTTTTGGTGTTGCCGGTCTACATCTCACACCGTCCGTACTTCAGCAGTTATTTGGCAACCCATATAGAAATTCTCGTCTTCCACGTCTAGTGTCTCGTTTCCTAATACAACTCTCCCAATATTGCCTGATTTAATTCGACTACATTCAATTACCCTCATTTTGCTTGCGTTAATTTTAATCCTGTGACCCTTTAACCAACTTTGATTCGATAAGACACCGTTTCGCACAGAGATCGTCGTTAATTTAAGAAGGTCGATAACACAATTAGTCGCAATCCCACTCTTTTATTTTATTATTCTTGCGTGCCACCCTGAATTTTTTATTTCTTTTCTCTCAACAAAATTCGTTTTCCAAATTTCTGTGTGCTTTTCTTCTTAGGCGGCTCAGTGTACAGATTCAATAACATTGCGTTTAGGCTACATCCCTGTTTTACTCACTTCTCAACAACTGCTTCTGTTTAACATTGTTCGACTCTCACAAATGCAGGCTGGTTTCTGCCTATTTGTAGGTAATCTTTTTCTCCATGCGTTTTAACCCTGCTATCTTCCAAATTTCAAGGTGCGCGCCAGTCAACACTGTCAAAAGCTTTCTCTAAGGCTACAAATGCTAGAAACATAGGTTTTTCTTTCCTTAACGTTTCTTGTAAGATTAGTAGCAGAGTCAGTATTGCCTAGCGTGTTCCTGGATCTCTCCACAAATGAAACTGATTCAGCCCGGGGTTAATTTCTACCAGTCTGCCATTCTTCTGTAAATACTTCATGTCAATATGATTGACATGAAGATCGATTGTGGCGTATGTTGAGTGAATTTAGCAGGTGAAAGACAGGTGGAGGACACGTTTGCAGATTCTCTCGCCGTGTGAAACACTGTAACACGCCCACGAGTACATATGAGGGGTGGAGGGACCCTTAAACTGATTTTTCACTTCGGACCGTGCGCCATGTACACACAACGTACCTGATAATGCCGCAGCGAACGATTTGTTCTGCTCCACACTGCTGATGGCTTTCCTGAAATTAATATGGAAGCGGGTTTAGGGGAGCCACTCAACGTCAAGCACAACACTGTCCTACGTTTGGTATGAACATCTATATTCTGAGACGATAAGAAATCACAGGTTGCACTGCTTACATTCTAATCCATAAGTTTTGATGCCATGTCTGGTATGATTATCTGTCCACAATATCACTTGGACGATCGTACGAGTAACCTAATACGGCGCGGATGATTGTTGATGATGCGAAAGCCGAATAGTCGAACGAAAGTTCTTACGCTCGCCAAGCATTCACAGATCTCTTTTGGTACCAGTCCTCCTTGACACTAGAAATAAATTTTAACACTGTTCGCAAAGTTAAATTTACAGTTCACAGTTCTCAATTGTACGAGCGTGCTCGTAACCGTCGCGGCGAGGTTGATTGTTGATGATACGGAACGCGATGACCAAACGCACGTTCTGACGCACTTGTTTGCACTCTTTTATGGTAAGTAATTTTTTCTGATTCACATTAGTTCACTCTGAGAGACCCAACAAGGCGCGGATGATTGATACTCTACGGTACGACATGCAACGAGAGGATACACAAATACGTCATCGGTGGCGCTGCTCATTTTTTAATTAGTTCTTCACGCACTTTCCTCTGAATCATTTGCATATTTCATCACGTTACTGTAATAGCACTTGTAGCAACACTTCAACTTCCATACTAACAATGCCTCTCACATCCACAGCTACACAACATAACAGTTCCGTCTCCCTTGCTCGACTCTGCAGACGCGGCCGCCCGCAAAGATACTCTCAACCAGTCCAGCGAAAGACAGTACGCTTGCAACACCTTAGTTGACTTTGTAAATTATAAGGATGATTTGGAATCTGTTACATCACCGACATCGATATTCGCGAAGGGATATATCAGTTTCCTGTATTTTTTTTTCGAGTTTTCACCTAAAGTTCTTCTCAGACGGGGTAATTTTCTAGTTACTCAAAGGCTCACAATGATTTCTTAGTCAGTGCAAAATTGTGTGATCTGGGTGGTGGAAGCTAAGCATGGAATGCACTGACACAAATCCAGACTTGGTGGTCTGAATACATAAAAGACGCCATTGTGTGTTAGCTGGATTTACGAGTATCGAAAATACCGAAAGACTTTGTGGAAGTGGTGAAATCGATAAACAGAAAAGACTCTAGGGTTTTTTTTCAATTTTAATTACATCCTTTATCCATCGACAAATAGGTAATGGCGGGAGGCATTTTTCAGTGCGAAAATGACACCTAGCTGGTGCAAGTGTGAACGTATCACAATTTTTTTTATATACACTCATAATTGATAGAAATATTATGATGCTGCTTGAACGTAAAACTAACGCAGCTTATGTTCCAACATACCTTTATGGGAAGTAATCAAACTACTATTCACGTAAAAAAAAAAAAATCGTGTGTCTAGTGGTAATGTAAGGATAGATTGAACATGGTTAACTGTGATTTCAACGCACTGGGGAGTATATCCGAACGAAAGTGGTGATAGATTCATTTCGTAAACAGCTGCACAGCATAGCAATGCAAGTGTTCAACTGGACCTGCTATAGTGTACAAACAGGACTGGGCAATAAGGCTGTAACAATACGTCCCTCACCGGCACCCCTAAGCGTACCATCGCATTTTCCTTGTTGTTCTATCGATAGTGACGTTGAATATAGTACAACAACCTGAATCGGTGATGTCTTTCCAAGCATTATGTCCGTGGGTGCGGTATGCACTGTCACATGGTTCCAGACGCCTGTCCTTCATAACACTTGTTTGAGCGAATCTTGGCAGGATGAAACACCTTCCAGAAGACTTTGCCAGGTAATTTCCTAGGGCTGAGGAGAACTGAGACATATACCTGGTGTGAGAGTAGGCATACTACATTTTTTGCGGGTGCTGTGCAGATATAAAAGATAACAGCAGTGTATGTGTAAAATGTGTTCAAAGACAAGTTGAAGCAGATGATCCATCTCTGCCATGATGCTGTCCCTCATCCGACATTGTGATATTAGGACATCACCAGACAAGTAGCTGTAGGACACCAAAAATTCTAGCCACACTATGCACACATCTTGTGGCGATGCATCAGCCTCACTGGGCAGGTAAACACATGCACATGGCTGACGTGTCTCACTAGAAACAATGCACCCTGAGCTATTGTGGGAACCATTGGAAAAGATTTATATAGCGCTGGACCCACAGCTCTGCTTCCATGCGCCATCAACGTTGCCTAGGTGAACACGTATTTCGACAGGAATTTCTCAGCTGTCAAGTATGAAAGGCATGCTACAGCCTCATGCTTTCGAGACGGAAACAGACACCTGTGCATTGCTTAGCAGCTGACAGTCGCATCGTCACTTCGCGGGGGAGCAATAGTGCACCTCCTAGGGACGTGTGCTGAGTTGGAGGAGTCGGCGGCATTGGCGTCATGTGGCGGGATGTGTTTTTTTACTAGTGATCTTTTGTTTAAACTATATTCTAGCGATTTCACCGACCAATAGGACGCTGCAAATTAAAAAAAAAACTACCACATACATGTAAAGAATATGGATTTAATTAATTTACATACATTTTTATATCAATATGGTGTTAGTTGTACAATAGTTAAGGGGACGGTGTCTCTGAGTCGGTGACATGGAGCAGAACAGCAATTTAAGCATAAATGGCGTTCAGAAGCATGTGCAATTCGAAAAATGTTCGAGAAAATGGTGGGAGGACATAACTAATAACTGAATTTGATATCAAACGCGATACAGTAGTTTAATGATATGGGGTTGACATGGAAAACCACTGAACAGACTAATAGGTAAAGGCAGACAAGCGGGAGGAATATTAAGTTAACACACCCAGAGTACAATGCCAAACATTATGTTATGCAACAAGTTTGCCCCATATAATTACTTCTTTCAAGACCCACATGTTTCCAAACAACAGAGAATGATAGGCAAGAGAAATCCAACCCCCAGAAACTGATTTTTTTTATAAATCAACACAATACCCTTGAATTTCCTGTTATGAGATCCTTTCTCTCCACCAATTTCTGTATGTTCCATACACTGCCTTGAATTCCCTAAATTATTTAAATAAACAATATTCCACACACTGTCAATATTCAATACACTACAATCGAATTACGACAAATTCTTTAACTAAATAAATAAACTACATTCCATACGCTTCCAGAAATAATGAAATAATATTCTATACATTGTCTAAATTGGTTAAACAATATTCCTTACACTACAATCGATTTCCCTCCAAATGACCGATCACTTGAGATTTTTCCACCAATTACTGGGAGGGAAGGTGGAAGAGGAGAGGGTTTACCTGACGGGAAGTGGTTAATTGATTGATAAATTTAATTAAGTAGTCAATCAAATTGACAAATGTGAGAGGGTCTATTCCCATATCTCAGACCTGAAAGTGTACCTGTAGCAGCCAGTGGTGAGTATTCCTGAGGGGGAGGGGAGTATGAGGGGTGGAGGAGCAATAGGTTAAGTGCCTGTCAATCAACAGAAAGGATCCTTTTAGCAGAACAATAGATTAAGTACATGTAAAATAGGTTAAGTACCTGTCACTCAAACGAAAGGAAAAGAATAGATTTGCCCCTGGGTGCATATATGCCCCTGATGCAGGAGGCAACCAGCAGTAAGAAAATGCGCCACAAACAGCTTTGTTCCACTACTGACATTGGACTGTTGTTGACCAGAAATATGTTGTCTGATGAGCCTCATTTCAAATTGTATTGAGTGGGTGGACGTCTATGGGTATGGCCTGATGATTCTCATTTCAAATTGTATTGAGTGGGTGGATGTGTATGGGTATGGAGACAACCTCATGAATCCATGAACTCTGCATTTCAGCAAGGAACTGTTCAAGCTGGTGGAGGCTCTGTAATGCTGTAGTGCTTGTGCTGTTTGAATGATACCTCCAGATACGGCTCTGACATGTGACACATACGTAAGCATCCTGTCTCATCACCTGCATCCATTCAAGTACATTTTGGATTCCGATGGACTAGGGCAACTCCAGCAAGACAACGCGACACCTCACTCGTCCAGGATTGATACAGAGTGGCTCCAGAGCACTCTTCTGAGTTTTAACGCTACTACTGGCTACTAAACGCCCCAGACATGAACATTATTGAGCATATCTGGGAAGCCTTGTAACGTGATGTTCAGAAGAGATCTCCACCCCTCGTACTCTTGCGGATTTATGGACAGCCCTGAAGGATTCAAGGTGTCAGTTCCCTCCAGCACTACTTCAGACATTAGTCGAGTCCATTACACGTCGTGTTGCGGCAATTCCGCGTGCTCGCAGTGTCTCTACACGATATTACGCAGGTGAATAAATTCCTTTGGCTCTTCAGTGTATAAATCACTGTACTGAGTGTACTCGGCTTTCCTTGCATGAGTTCTCTATTTTCAACTCTATTCCGAAATACGAAAGTTAACGACAGTGGCTAGACATTTCACGCCTTCATACTACGAATAATTAAACCCTTTAATGGCTGGAATCCCTTTCGAGACATATCGTGAGCCACCAGAGTGATTTAGTGCATATTTGTTATTTCGCATAGAGTATTCGATTGGTGGGTCATTACGACCTCACCAATATAGTGAATGCATTTGCCCATGATCAAGTCACGAGCTTTTGGTGCCAATGAAATGCATTTTCTGGCCATGTATGAACTCGACATTTAACGGTAAGGGAATCGTCCCTAGTGTAGTTTCAAGTAGTGTTGCTGTATACTTGAATTCATGAGTTATTGTGTTAAATTAGGTTTAGCTGATGTCGAAATCAGCTGTATACACCACAGGTTGTTTCTTCCAAGGCTTAATAGTAACTACAAATCTATACTATCACCGTAAGGTATTAATATCAATTTTTTCCAGAGAGCTATCTAAAATATGTAACCTGCCTTGTCTTTGTTAAAATTAGATAAAAATTTGATCAGTGGTCAGAATCCGTTCACGGTGCTGTATGTGTAGGCCACACTGGAGATGTCCGAGCACCTCTAAGATACATTTTCTTTTAAATTTAGTGTTCTACAAGATTTTAATAGCTGTATTCAGCTAGACATTTAAAGGATTATTAATTTTTGTGGTCAATGTCCAATCTCTTATTACATTTAAATAAGTTTGTGTTTTGATTTAAAATGGTTCAAATGGCTCTAAGCACTATGGGACTAAACATCTTACGTCATCAGTCCCCTAGAACGTAGAACTACTTAAACCTAACTAACCTAAGGACACCACACATATCCATGCCAGACGCAGGATTCGAACCTCCGACCGTAGCAGCAGCGCGGTTCCGGACTGAAGCCCCTAGAACCGCACGGCCACAGCGGCCAGCGTTTGTGTTATGATAATCTTTTCTTTGTTGATTGTGGACTTTAATTGTGACGTATGTTGATCATTTAAATTACTGCATTGCCATCATTCTAAAGTAAATATGTAATAAATTGGGCAATATGTGTGTACATTGGCTCAAACTGCCACACAATTTACGTTTAAAAATTCTGGTAGTTTAATTTAGTGTGTTGCTGTCCTACCCTTTCGAAGTAGGAATTTTACTTATCAGGGGCTCAATCTCATCATACATTCCTTCAATCTCTTCGTAATATGCGGAGCTAGCTGCACATAACCTTATGTTAAGTGCTGGGCGTTGGATTCGCCTCTGTCTTGGCTACTGTACTGATTCCGTTATGCTGTGCGCAGTACTTATCTGTATTCTTATTTTCTCTGTAATACCGTAATTTCCTTTACTTTGATAGCCCTGTGCAGACCTGACCAGCAATCGTAGAATGTCAGCTTAGTTTCTACTCATAACAATATCCTTGAGCAGAGATCCTGAAGGGAGCTACTTACTCCGTAATATATTACCCAAGAGAAATCCATCTTCATTAAGCCTTAGATTACAGCTGTATGTCCACGGGTATGTAGTTTGATCTTGCAACATCTTCGTCGTCTTGAAGTAGAATTTCCCACGAGAGAAGGCATTCTACTTTTCTATTGTAATGTCGTAATTAGAAAGATATTTTACATTTCTGCAAAAAAAAAAAAAAAAAAAAAAAACACTTCAAATATCTCTAAGCACTATGGGACTTAACATCTGAGGTCATCAGTCCCCTAGACTTAGATCTACTTAAACCTAACTAATCTAAGGACATCACAAATATCCATCCCCGAAGCAGGATTCGAACCTGCGACCGTAGCAGCAGCGCGGTTCCGGACTGAAGCACCTAGAACAGCTCGGCCACAGGGGTCGGCTACATTTTTGCAGTCTGACAAGGAACCTTCCTATTAATAATGCGGCACTACAGCACTGTGAGGTATTGTTAAGTGTTTTCATGTTAATCACGCTCAACTCAATAGAATGCTGGTGGTTCTTACCCCTTCTAAGGAACATCTATCACAAGGCGAAAAAAAGTGGTCCAACTAAAACATTCATATTTCTTTGCGTACTACACGAATATGTAATAAAAAATGGGGGCTCCTATTAAAAAAAAACTGTTAATCTCCGTTTGACCTATGGGAGAGCCATCTAGTGAGCCAACCATAGCGCCATCCGGTTTCCCCCTTGAAGTTAGATGAGTTTCGTTCTTTGTAGTTTTTCGTGTGATGCTTATTTCGTGAGATATTTGGCCCAGTCACTATCAGTGGATCACTATATATATATATATATATATATATATATATATATATATATATATATATATATATATATATGCGTGTAGTACGTAAAGAAATATGAATGTTTTAGTTGGACCACTTTTTTCGCTTTGTGATTGATAGCGCTGTAATAGTCACAAACACATGGCCCTTACAATTATGGGCGAACAGTTGATAACAGGAAGGTTTTTTAAAATTAAAATACAGAACCCAGGTGCGTTTAACATTTTCTTTCTGTTGTTCCAATGTGATACATGTACCTTTGTGAACTTATCATTTCTGAGGATGCATGCTGTTACAGCTCGATTACTTGTAAATACCACATTAATGCAATAAATGCTCAAAATGATGTCTGTCAACCTCAATGCATTTGCCAGTATGTGTTACGACATTCCTCTCAACAGCGAGTAGTTCGCCTTCCGAATGATCGCGCATACATTGACAATGCGCTGACGCATGCTGTCAGGTGTTGTCGGTGGATCACGATAGCAAATATCCTTCAACTTTCCACACAGAAAGAAATCCGGGGACATCAGATCCGTGGGGGCCATGGTATGGTGCTTCGACGGCCAATCCACCTGGCATGAAATACGCTATTCAATATTGCTTCAACCGCATGTGAGCTATGTGGCGAACATCCATCATGTTGGAAGTACGTCGCCATTCTGTCATGAAGTGAAACGTCTTGTAGTAATATCGGTAGAACATTACGTAGGAAAAAAGCATACTTTGCACCATTTAGATTGCCATCGATAAAATGGGGACAATTATCCTTCCTCCCATAATTCCGCACCAAACATTAACGCGCCAATGTCGCTGATCTTCCACTTGTCGTAGCCATCGTGTATTTTTCCGTTGCCCAATAGTGCATATTACGTTGGTTTACGTTAACGCTGTTGGTGAATGACACTTCGTCGCTAAATAGAACGCGTACAAAAAATCTGTCATCGTCCCGTACTTTCTCTTGTTCCCAGTGGGAAAACAGTACACGACGTTCAAAGTCAGTCGCCATGCAATTCCTGTTGCATAGAAATATGGCAGGGGTGCAATCGATGTTGCTGTAGCATTCTCAATACCGACGTTTTTGAGAATCCCAATTCTCGCGCAATTTGTCTGCTTACATCAACACGATATCGACCTTTTCCGCAATTGGTAAACGGTGCATTTTATCACGGGTTCCATTATGGATAGATGCATACTTACGTTGCTCCATTGTGTATTCCAGAATGACGAAAACGTTCCTCCGACCATAACACTTCCTCCTCCTCCTCTTGCAGCCTGGACTCTTCCGACGATTCTACCAGCGTGTTTACTTTCAGATGTTTTACGCCAACACACGCCAAAAGCCACGTGTCTGACGGAACACAAAACGTGCTTTATCTGAAAAGGCCACCTGTCGCCGCGGCGCAACGCGTAGTGTGAAGCAGTCGCCCTCCGTTTCTGGCGGAGGCGCCGCTGTGGCAACCGCAGCTTTGGTGTCTCGCTCTGGTTGTTGTTGTTGTTGTGGTCTTCATTGTTGAGACTGGTTTGATGCAGCTCTCCATGCTACTCTATCCTGTGCAAGGTCCTTCATCTCCCAGTACCTACTGCAGCCTACATCCTTCTGAATCTGCTTGGTTTATTCATCACTTGATCTCCCTTTACGATTTTTACCCTCCACGCTGCCCTCCAGTACTATATTAGTACTGGACGATGCCTCATAACATGTCCTACCAACCGATCCCTTCTTCTAGTCAAGTTGTGCTACAAACTTCTCTTCTCCCCAATCCTATTCAGTACCTCCTCATTAGTTACGTGATCTACCCACCTAATCTGAAACATTCTTCTGTAGCACAACATTTCGAAAGCTTCTATTCTCTTCTTGTCCATGTTGCACTTCCAAACATGGCTACACTCCATACAAATACTTTCAGAAATGACTTGGTGACACTGAAATCTACACTCGATGTTAACAAATTTCTCTTCTTCAGAAACGCTTTCCTTGCCATTGCTAGTCTACATTTTATATCCTACCTACTTCGACCATCATCAGTTGTTTTGCTCCCCAAATAACAAAAGTCCTTTACTACTTGAAGTGTCTCATTTCCTAATCTAATACCCGCAGCATCACCCGATTTAATTCGACTACATTCCATTATCCTCGTTTTGCTTTTCTTAATGTTCATCTTATATCCTCCTTTCAAGACGCAGTCCATTCCGTCCAACTGCTGTCTGCTGTTCCAAGTCCTTTGCCATCTCTGACAGAATTACAATGTCATCGGCAAACCTCAAAGTTTTTATTTCTTCTCCCTGCATTTTAATACCTACTCCAAATTTTTCTTCTGTTTCCTTTACTGCTTGCTCAATATACAGATTGAATAACATCGGGGAGAGGCTACAATAATGTATCACTCCCTTCCCAAGCACTGCTTCCCTTTCATGCCCCTCGACTCTTATAACTGCCATCTGGTTTCTGTACAAATTGTAAATAGTCTTTGGAGTGGTACATTATGTGGCATAATTTAAATTCTAGGCGACATTAAAGACTTATCTGCACATAAGAAGACGTACTACACTGTTAATATCTGTGGATATCTTGCTAAGTTGGTAAGTCAGTCATGTTTACTTTCTAGATTACATAAAAGTTATATTTCAATGGCTTAGCGGAAGAGAGTCAGACAATGACTGTATTGATTTCCATCTCTATAAAAAGGTTTTTCGTGTAGTCAATTTGGTAAGTGAAGTTATCTGTGGTGTCTACTCCACGAAAAAAGTTGTTAAAATGGTTCTGAGCACTATGGGACTTAACATCTGAGATCATCAGTCCCTTGGAACTACTTAAACCTAACCAACCTAAGGACATCACACACATCCATGCCTGAGGCAGAATTGGAACCTGGAATCGTAACGGTCGCACGGTTCCGGAGTGAAGCACCTAGAACCGCTAGGCCACACCACCTGGCTGTCTACTTTACGACGCATGAGGGACTTTAACATAACAATACTTAGAGAGAGTAGACGGTCCACCTCAAAAAAGTTTTAAAAAATTTCTGAGCAGCCGAAGTCGACTTTTAATCACCATGAACATTTTTAGATGCATGCCATCCGTAAACTACGTGTAAACAGCGATAAACGCTATGTTGTGCAATGACCTCTCTGGAAGGAAGTCTAACCATGGCAATATCTTGAGCTTTTTTAAGATGTGTCGGAAATAGGACTTTACTGATTTAAAAAATGTCATTTGTTTGAAACTGAGCACGCGAGAAAAGCAACGACTGTAAGGATATATGAGCAATAACCATCACAGAATTCGATAGCAGCAAGTGTGTCATTAACCATGGCCTGAAGACTATTTGACACTACGCGGTTGTATTATCAGAGAGTGTCAGAATACTGGACGATTCGCATCAGGTGTGCTGCAGAGTGGGGTGTGGACGTACGAGGAACTGGCGACACATCGCAGACCAGTTTTCAACTCCGAAGCGCAAATGGCTGCAATCGAAGCAGTAGTCTTCTACAGCGCTGTGATAACACTGTGTGCTTGGTTGAAGAAGGTACGCGACGCAGCGGCTCCAAGTCGACTGCAGCTAGCAAGGAATTTCTTTAGGCAACAGTTGTTTATTAACATATATGGATGAGCGCAGCCCTGGTTCCTTTAGTGGATAAGAGTGGCCTGCTTTCAGGTGCATTTAGACATTGCGTTAAGTGGCTCATTGTGTAATTCGTGATCAGAGGCACCGACACTAATTTCATAGGACAGTACACTATACGGCGAAAAAAGGGGACCTCCTGGATAAGGAGAAGGAAAATGGAATGAAACATTGCGGTGTGAGAAGGTATGTGACGTTACTTCGGTGGTAAAAACTCGAGTCAAGTTTAAGTACTTGACAGCAAGAGTCTCCTTATTATGTCGTAGCCACACCTATGGCCTGGATGTATATGTGTAGCAACATCTTTGGCCTAGATGTATGAACAGATTCAGCTGAGATAGCGGCACAAAGCCATTGTATCCAACCCTGAGCTAAGATGGCCAAAAATTGTTATAACTAGTGCTTGATATCCTGGATGCTGACATTAGGACGGATTTGCCGTATGTGCTCGTCTCTCTCATGTCCAATAGGAGACGACAGATCAAGGGGTCTTGCTTCCCATTGGAGTACCTCAGCATCGCGCAGGCTGTTCTAATATACACATGTCGTGTGCAGACGAGCATTGTACTGTTGAAATATGCTACCATAATATTGTATAGCCTGAGAGGTAACAGTTGAGACACAAGATGACTGTGACATCCCGTCTGTGCCGTCGGAGTTCCTACCATTGCAACCAGCCGTGATCTGAAGACGCACCTAGTGCCCCCCACCCCCCCACCCCCCAAGCCCTGATGCTTCTCCAAAATATTGCAACAATGGGAACTCTCCGGAGGACGCCGCCATAATCACCGAAGATGCTCATCAAGAGAAGTCCACAACCAACATTCGTCGCTCAACACAGTGCGCCACCATTCGTGAGCAGTCCACGCTTTCCCGTCACTGCACCAGTCCAAATGCAGCTGCTTGCGTTCTGGTGGTAATGCCAGCCTAGTGGTGGGAAGGTAATTGCCTGTTGCTGCAGACACGTGTCTCCAGATAACAGTGCAGTAAGACACACAATATTTCTGGGCGTCCATTACTTGTTCTCGAATGGTATATGGAGATATTACGTTGTCAGGATGTACTTGGTGTACAATACGGCGATGCTCCCATGTGGTGGCCAGACGTAGTCGTCGGAAACCTTGACGATGAATACGCCTGCCCCCGCTTTGCAATCCAGTCCAACATGTGACCATTCTCACATCTGAATGTCCTACCCATCTAGATATTCCAAGGTTCGATCAGCCGGCAAGGACAGCCCACAATGCGGATCCTTTCAAACTCTGTCAAGTGCTGATATCGCTGTCTCACAAAAGTACACGATTTCTATGTGTCCTTCATTGTGATCACTCAACAAATAACACTGTCCACGCCACGCCACCAGGCTTGGCAACAACGCTAAACCTGAACAACACTAATGCACTCTGGTGGCCATTCCACCGGTCACATGAAACTACAATGATTTATGTTGATCAGCCACATAACGGCCAGTATGTCCAATTTTGGCACAGATAACAGAAGCAACGCGTTGTTGCATGGAAGCAATGTGGCCTTAGTAGGTCGCGGCGGGATTTGGCATCAAATCTGCAAACCCGAGTCATCTAATTCTCGTAAATTCCGGGGAGGGAGTCGATGAGCTCTCACGCCACGTTCTGTCACATCCCAGATGTGTTTGATCGGGTTCAGATCTGGTGAGCTGGGACGCCAGCACCTCAATCTGAAATCGCCACTGTGTTCCTCGAACCACTCCATCACACTCCTGGCCTTGTGATATGGCGCATTATCTTTTTACAAAATGCCCCTACTGTCTGGAAACTTGATCCTCACGAAGGGGTGTACATGCTCTGTAATCAGAGTACGGTACTCCTTGGCCGTCCTGGTGCCTTGATTGAGGTCCACTGATATACCGGTATATTGAGGACCGATAACTATATTTAAATATCGATACATCGGACTCCAGATATTTTTTAAAAAAAAACCAACAGTCCTTCTGGTGTCCTGCCTTAAAATCATTCAGACAGGTGAAGAAAATTCACTTGAATCAAGAAATAACCCAATTATACAGTTTAGACTCTCACGATCGGTATTTAAGTCCTTGGCAATTTCGTTTTATGGTATGTATAGTGGTGCAAAATACCTTGGACAGTCAAGGAGCACTTGGTAACATGCGCTATGTGAAATACTAACTATGGGCCTGCAGAAAGGCTAAGGCTGGAGGCAGATAATATGAGCGATATTTGGAATGTAGAGTCCGATTATCGAGAAATGGAAACCACAGTGAAAATATGATTAAGGCTTGCTCATATGTGCTGTACATTATCTGTAGTATGCCTGCCGATTGCGTAACTCGTTCTTATCAGTTCTGAGAGCACAGTGAGAATATAAACACGCCCAGAAAATAGTGTCTTCCACCAAATTTGAGAGCCTAGTCAGAGATGTCGCCTGATGTCATGCAGCCCACATAACACACTGTCAAGGGTTTCCTTTTTCATGGCAATTCTCGGCCGCACTCTGCAGCGGCAATGAAGATGCACCTGCAACGTTTTCGATGAGAAGTGTTTGATCATCCACAGCACAGTCAGTAATTGGCTCCTACTGGATTCCATCACCGACAACATGAACTGAAGGCTTAGAAAACACCATTTTGTGCACTGACAACGAGCTGTAGCAGAGAAGTGGCGCAAATTGCAGGCGGCAGTCTTTCATAACGAAGGTATTAGAAAGTTGGTACTGTTGTGGTCTTCAGTCCTGAGACTGATTTGATGCAGCTCTCCATGCTACTCTATCTTGTGCAAGCTTCTTCATCTCCCAGTACCTACTGCAAACTACATCCTTTTGAATCTGCTTGGTTTATTCATCACTTGATCTCCCTTTACGATTTTTACCCTCCACGCTGCCCTCCAGTACTATATTAGTACTGGACGATGCCTCATAACATGTCCTACCAACCGATCCCTTCTTCTAGTCAAGTTGTGCCAGAAACTTCTCCCAAATCTTATTCAATACCTCCTCATTAGTTATGTGATCTACCCATCTAATCTTCAGCATTCTTTTTTAGCACCACATTTCGAAAGCTTATATTCTCTTCTTGTCCAAACTATTTATCGTCCATGTTTCACTGCCATACATATTTACACTCCATACAAATACCTTCAGTGACGAGTTTGTGGCACTTAAATCTATACTCGATGTTAACAAATTTCTCTTCTTCAGGAACGCTTTCCTTGCCATTGCCAGTCTACATTTTATATCCTCTCTACTTCGACCATCTTAAATTATTTTGCTCCCCAAATAGCAAGACACCTTCACTACTTTAACAGTCTCATTTCCTAATCTAATTCCCTCAGCATCACCCGACTTAATTTGAATACATTCCATTATCCTCGTTTTGCTTTTGTTGGAGTTCATCTTATATCCTCCCTTCAAGACACTATTAATTCCGTTCAACTGCTCTTCCGAGTCCTTTGCTGTCTCTGATAGAATTACAATGTCATCGGCGAACCCCAAAGTTGTTATTTATTCTCCATGGATTTTAATTCCTACTGCTTGCTCAATATACAGATTGAATAACATCGGGGAGAGGCTACAACCCTGTCTCACTCCCTTCCTAACCATTTCTTCCCTTTCATGTCCCTCGACTCTTATAACTGCCATCTGGTTTCTGTACAAATTGAAAATAGCATTTCGCTCCCTGTATTTTATCCCTGCCATCTTCAGAATTTGAAAGAGAGTATTCCAGTCAACATTGTCAAAAGCTTTCTCTAAGTCTACAAATGACAGAAACGTAGGTTTGGCTTTAATTAATTTAGCTTCTAAGATAAGTCGTAGGGTCAGTGTTGCCCCACGTGTTCCAATATTTTTACGGAATCCAAACTGATCTTCCCCGAGGTCGACTTCTACAAGTTTTTCCATTCATCTCTAAAGAATTCGCCTTAGTATTTTGCAGCTGTGACTTATTAAATTGATAGTTCGGTAATTTTCACATCTGTAAACACCTGCTTTCTTTGGGATTGGAATTATTACATTTTTCTTGATGTCTGAGGTTATTTCACCTGTCTCATACATCTTGCTCACCAGATGGTAGAGTTTTGTCAGGACTGACTCTCCTAAGGCTGTCAGTAGTTCTAAGGGAATGTTGTCTACTCCCGGGGCCTTGTTTCGACTCAGGTCTTTTCGGTGCTCTGTGAAACTCTTCACGCAGTATCATATCTCCCTTTCATCTTCATCCACATCCTCTTCCATTTCCAAAATACGGTACTCAAGCATATGGCCCTTGTACAGACCCTCTATATACTCCTTCCACCTGTCTGCTTTCCCTTCTTTGCTTAGAACTGTGTTTGCATGTGAGCTCTTGATATTGATACAAGTGGTTCTCTTTTCTCCAAAGGTCTCTTTTATTTTCCTGTAGGCAGTATGTATCTTACCCCTAGTGAGAGAAGCCTCAACATTCTTACATTTTTCCTCGAGCCATCGCTGCTTAGCCATCTTGCACTTCCTATCGATCTCTACGGTACGGCAAATGTCTAAGTCGTAGCAGCTAGTATCTAGAGATGTATCTGGAAGGTGTATGTCGCAACTAACTGTTGCAAAGAAAAAAAAATTGTGATTTTCACAGCTGTTTTCTATCCGCGACCGCGTGAACCTCGTACGTCTCGTTGGGAAAAAGTCCCCTATACAACGAAACGTCCGCTCGAAATTGCTTTGAGCACTATGGGACTTAAGATCTGAGGTCATCAGCCCACTAGAACTTAGAACTACTTAAACCTAACTAACCTAAGGACATCACACACATCCATGCCCAAGGCAGGATTTGAACCCGCGAGTTTAGCGGTTGCACGGTTCCAGACTAAAGCGCCTAGAGCCTCTCGGCCACACCGGCCGGCTGACGTCCGCTCCATGTAATGCTAATGGCACATTACGGGAGCGAAAGCTTTGATGCCAAAGGCGACAGGTGTCTAAATTGATATATGTCGAAGAACATCACCAGAGATATGGACATGATGCACTGGCTCTACTCGTTGCTGCAGCTGACGTCGCCACGGACCTCCTAGCTGTTCTGCATGAGCTGAATCAGTACGTTCTCGAATAGGCGGCAACGGTCTGAGGTAACGCGCCTTATTCTCAAACTCCCTTTGCAACTCTATTAATTTCCTGACGGTAAAAAGTCGCCCAGCAGCCAGAATGCCTTTCCTTCTTTTAAAGCTGCAGGCGAGCAACTGTCTGCTTCTACGCAAAACCTAGAATGTTACACAACATACATTCCAGCAACCTGATCACAAGGGTAGAGGTTTGTAACGCCACAACTGTTGGGAAGGTAAGCTTATTCCCTATTTTAACAACAGAAAGGACCATCATGAATGTCTTGGGAAAACAATCCATACGACTCACCTTTCACAGAAGTACGGGAGCGAAGAATACCTCCCAAGAAGATTTTCGAATTGTGATTCAACACGTAAGTGAGGAAATTATAATGACTACTAGTTGCATTATAGAAATATTGTGCCAAGAAGACTAAAGACCCCAGAGGGAAACCATAAAAGACTTCATATGGCGTAACATGACACCTAACACCCATAATTGCCAGCATTCATCCCTGTTTCTACAAGAAGCTGTAGAAGGCTTATTAGGAAAAAGTTAGACACCCCTAAGAAATCGTAGCAAGACGAGCTGTGTTATCTGGAAGCAATTTCTTACTCCAGTTTGGTTTAACAGGAAGGACATGACAGATCCTTTGCACAGATCCTGGCATTATCTAACTGCAATCATCCACATTTAGTGAAACGCTACTACTCCATATAAAAGTATCCACTAAGTAAAGAAACATAGAGAGTCATCAAGAACTTTCCTGCATAGACTCTGTTTATGCTGCAATCGGAAGTACATAATTATTAATACAGTTGGCTTCATCAAAACGTGCAATTTGTTCGAGATAATGATCATGTCCTGAATCAAGTATGTTTCATTGGCAATAATTGTCAGAGACTTCTTTCGCCACCACAACTGTTATGGATTTTTACACATAAACTACAAGGGATGAACAGTTCATGTAGTGCGTGCTGTTACCGCTGTTCTGATTTCTGAAACTGAATATGTTCTGTAAGTGAAAAAAAACTGACGTATAGTTTAGCAGTTTCACCGTTAGAGGATTAAGCAGTATGCCGCTTATAGAACATTGGATTACTGCGCCTGATGTTCATGGAACCAGTAATTTAATGAAGCAGTCCGTAATGTGCTGCGCTGCACAGTCGGCAGTAGAACTTTGTCCGCCTGCGGTTACGACAAGCACTAGAGTTATAACACTGAACTGTCCGGCTTAATCTCTTACGTGGAACACGCCGGAATAATGGAAATGGGGTCGTGTGGATATCCTGCAACTGGGACGGGCTTTCTGGATTGCTTAATTTCGACATGAACGCTGCTGACAGCGAAGTTTATTATCGGGAACCTGAGTGTGGCTTCGTGTATCGAGGGCATGATTCTCCATCGTTGAAAACATTTTATGATACGGAAGGCATTCCTAGTGATACGTGTCGCAAAACAATAAAATGGGAATCTCGACGTTGATATCATTAGAAAGGGATTTGCCTATGTAAGCAACCAACATGGCGATCGACTGATGTTTTCCCTAAAACCAAAACTGAGTTCTCTAAAGACAAAACTTAAATGTACCCAAGAGATTTTATATTTACATTAGCTGATTTCCGTTGGACAACAAACTTCATGCCAAAATTTAAGTGCTGTATGGTATATTAAAGCTATTTATAATCTCTTCAGGTACAGAATTTTATGGCGAGTAAAATGCTATATATTTTAGAACTACTTATGAAACATACGGACAGTTAAGCATACTCCGTCAGCCATGGAGCATCTTGTGCCTTGAAACTGAAGGTCTTTGACCACAAAACATGTGATACTTGCAAATGAACTGAGGTTCTTTAATGTCTTAACAACTTTAACAACTTTCAATTTCAAAATGTATTTAACATGTAACTGGTCCTTGATATGACTCTTGACTCATTTGATTTCACTTACTAACTGACGGTTTGTAGTAGAGTATTAACGTAACAATATACTACTAAGTGCTAATGATTTTCTCGACTTTTAAATTTCAATTGAATATTTGATCTCTAATATTAATTTAATTATTTCGTCCTTGTCGGTTCTAATGCTGGAGCTGCTGCTTGAGTAACATAAACATACAGGCAAATTGATTACGCAGGATGTTTTAGTAGTGTAATCTAGATCATTGTATTTCAAAACTCTCTACTTAATTCACAATAATGGTACAAAGTCAGGAGCGCGCTTTTCTTTGCGTTCGCTCTATTCACAGCTACAAACGAAAATGCGCCAGCGACAGCGATTTGAGATATTACACGACCCCCACTCGTTTATTCAGTTAATTACTGCCGTAGTTGATTTTCACTTGACTCCCTTCCTTAGTATATGTTAACTTGATTTGGCTAATTTTTAAGGTTCAAATACCAAGAAAAACTGAACTCGATTTATTACAATTATCTTAACTAAATGGAAAAAAACTCTATTACTAACATATTTGAATACAATCGCAATTCTCCTGGTATACATAAAAAACATTAACATAGCGTAACTTAAAACACATCTTGCTCGGTCGAACAATTACTGCACTTATGTGTATGGTGAGTTATTTATGGGAGATGTACATCACCATCTTCAGCCTAGCATTCGCCTTGTCAAAGAGGGCGGAGGAGCGGATGAAGGTTCAGGGCACCCTCTTGTCCTAGGGGTGGGAAATTGCCCCTAAAGGCGGAAGAATCAGCAATGATCAACGACATCAGGATGCAGAAGGCAATGGAAACCACTGCATTAAAGACACGTAACGTGTATCCACAGGACATGTGGCCTGTAGTTGAAGAAGTGTCATGATGATCTCTCCATTGGTAAAAGATTCCGGAATAGTCCCCCATTCGGATCTCTTGGAGGGGACTGCCAAGGGGGAGGTTACCACGAGAAAAAGATTGAATAATCAACGAAAGGATAATGTTTTACGAGTCGGGACGTGGAATGTCAGAAGCTTTAACGTGGTAGGGAAACTAGAAAATTTGAAAAGGGAAAAGCAAACGCTCAGTCTAGATATAGTAGGGGTCAGTGAAGTGAAGTGGAAGGAAGACAAGGATTACTGATTTCTGGTCAGATGAGTATCGGGTAATATCAACAGCAGCAGAAAATGGTATTACAGGTGTAGGATTCGTTATGAATAGGAAGGTAGGGCATAAGCTGTGTTACTGTGAACAGTTCAGTGACCAGGTTGTTCTAATCAGAATCGACAGCAGACCAACACCGACAACGATAGTTCAGGTATACATGCCGACGTCGCAAGCTGAAGATGAACAGATAGAGAAAGTGTATGAGGATATTGAAAGGGTAATGCAGTATGTAAAGGGGGACGAAAATCTAATAGTCATGGGCGACTGGAATGCAGTTGTAGGGGAAGGAGTAGAAGAAAAGGTTACAGGAGAATATGTGCTTGGGACAAGGAATGAAAAAGGAGAAAGACTAATTGAGTTCTGTAACAAGTTTCAGCTAGTAATAACGAATACCCTGCTCAAGAATCACAAGAGGAGGAGGTATTCTTGGAAAAGGCCGGGAGATTCGGGTAGATTTCAATTAGATTACATCATGATCAGACAGAGATTCCGAAATTAGATACTGGATTGTAAGGCGTACCCAGGAGCAGATATAGACTCAGATCAGAATATAGTAGTGATGAAGAGTAGGCTGAAGTTCAAGGCATTAGTCAGCAAGAATCAATACGCAAAGAAGTGGGATACGGAAGTTTTAAGGAATGACGAGATACGTCTGAAGTTATCTAACGCTATAGATACAGAAATAAGGAACAGCGCAGTAGGCAGCACAGTTGAAGAGGAATGGATATCTCTAAAAAGGGCCATTACAGAAGTTGGGAAGGAAAACATAGGTACGAAGAAGGTAGCTGCGAAGAAACCATGAGTAACAGAAGAAATACTTCAGTTGATTGGTGAAAGGAGGAAGTACAAACATATTCCGGGAAAATCAGGAATACAGAAATACAAGTCGCTGAGGAATGAAATAAATAGGAAGTGCAGGGAAGCTAAGACGAAATGGCTGCAGGAAAAATGTGAAGACATCGAAAAAGATATGATTGTCGGAAGGACAGACTCAGCATACAGGAAAGTCAAAACAACCTTTGGTGACATTAAAAGTAACGGCGGTAACATTAAGAGTGCAACTGGGAATTCCACTGTTAAATGCAGAGGAGAGAGCAGATAGGTGGAAAGAATACATTGAAAGCCTCTATGAGGGTGAAGATTTGTCTGATGTGATAGAAGAAGAAACAGGAGTCGATTTAGAAGGGATTGGGGATCCAGTATTAGAATCGGAATTTAAAAGAGCTTTGGAGGACTTACGGTTATATAAGGCAAAAGGGATAGATAACATTCCATCAGAATTTCTAAAATCATTAGGGGAAGTGGCAACAAAACGACTATTCACGTTGGTGTGTAGAATATATGAGTCTGGCGACATACCATCTGACTATCGGAATAGCATCATCCACACAATTCCGAAGAAGGCAAGAGCTGACAAGTGCGAGAATTATAGCACAATCAGCTTAACAGCTCATGCATCGAAGCTGCTTACAAGAATAATATACAGAAGAATGGAAAAGAAAATTGAGAATGCGCTAGGTGACGATCAGTTTGGCTTTAGGAAAAGTAAAGGTACGAGAGAGGCAATTCTGACGTTACGGCTAATAATGGAAGCAAGGCTAAAGAAAAATCAAGACACGTTCATAGGATTTGTCGACCTGGAAAAAGCGTTCGACAATATAAAATGGTGCAAGCTGTTCGAGATTCGGAAAAAAGTAGGGGTAACCTATAGGGAGAGACGGGTCATATTCAATATGCAAAACAACCAAGAGGGAATAATGAGAGTGGACCATCAAGAACGAAGTGCTCGTATTAAGAAGGGTGTAAGACAAGGCTTTAGCCTTTCGCCCCTACTCTTCAATATGTACATCGAGGAAGCAATGATGGAAATAAAGGTTCAGGAGTGGAATTAAAGTACAAGGTGAAAGGATATCAATGATACGATTAGCTGATGACATTCCTATCCTGAGTGAAAGTGAAGAAGAATTAAATGATCTGCTGAACGGAATGAACAGTCTAATGAGTACACAGTATGGTTTGAGAGTAAATCGGAGAAAGACGAAGGTAATGAGAAGTAGTAGAAATGAGAACAGCGAGAAACTTAACATCTGGTTTGACGGTCACAAAGTCACTGAAGTTAAGGAGTTCTGCTACCTAGGCAGTAAAATAACCAATGACGGACGGAGTAAGGAGGACATCAAAAGCAGACTCGATATGGCAAAAAAGGCATTTGTGGCCAAGAGAAGTCTACTAATATCATATACCGGCCTTAATTTGAGGAAAAAATTTCTGAGGATGTACGTCTGGAGTACAGCATTGTATGGTAGTGAAACATGGACTGTGGGAAAACCGGAACAGAAGAGAATCGAAGCATTTGAGATGTGGTGCTATAGACGAATGTTGAAAATTAGGTGGACTGATAAGGTACGGAATGAGGAATTTCTACGCAGAATCGGAGAGGAAAGGAATATGTGGAAAACACTGATAAGGAGAAGGGACAGGATGATAGGACATCTGCTAAGACATGAGGGAATGACTTCCATGGTACTAGAGGGTGCTCTAGAGGGCAAAAACTGTAGAGGAAGAGATTGGAATACGTCAAGAAAATAATTGAGGACTTAAGTTGCAACTGCTACTCTGAGATGGAGAGGTTAGCACAGGAAAGGGATTCGTGGCGGGCCGCTTCAAACCAGTCAGTAGACTGATGCCCAAAAAAAAAAAAAAAAAAAAAAAAAAAAAAAAAAAAAAAAAAAAAAAAAAAAAAAAAAAATTATTTCCCTTTTATTTTTAATGAGCTGAGTGTTGTCATCTTCCAGGCAGTTATTTCACCATGGGTCAGTCTCATCAGAGTTGAGAACATGCAGCAGTTTTACAGATCTAGGAATATTCTCCGTAAATTCAAAGTTAAACTGTTTCATGTAAGTGGCAACTATCACTGTCATTAATACACATTCTAGCACATTCACTCTCTCTCATGAGATACTCACTAGGAAAAATATTTTCTTAAGCTCAGTCCCGTATTATTACACAAAATCTTTATGAAAATTAGGTTCCTAATATTCCCTATGAATTATTCCTCCGTAAGATAGTTAATTACTACCATATTTCACGCTTAAAGCACAGCATATTACGTCAGAAACGTAGAGTAAACACACTTCCATATCATAACAGACGCCCACGCCATCTGACGCGAATCATTGGAATCGTATCTGCACACCTTAACTGCTTCAGTCATTTGTTCATCGACTTAGGCCGTTCGTAAGGGCCATACGTCAGCAACGTCTGCATGAGGATGCACAAAGCAATGGAAGCCACTCCATTAAGGAGACATAGTGTGTATCTACAGTACTTGTGGCCTGTAATTTATAGAGTTCCGTGGCGATCTCTATTTTGGTAAAAGATGATGGACTAGTCCCCCATTCGGAGCTCCTGGATTTCATTGCCAAGGGGGAGGTGACCATGAGAGAAAGACTGATTAACCAACGAAAGGATAACGTTCTACGATTTGGGGCATGGACTGTCAGGATTTTGAATGTGATAGAGAAGCTAGAAAATCTGAAAAAAGAAATGCTAAAGCTCAGTCTAGATACAATGCGGGTCAGAGAAGTGAAATGGGAAGCAGAAAGGATTTCTCGTCAGACGAGTATAGGGTTATATTAATAGCAGCAGAAAATGGTATAACGGGAGCAGGATTCGTTATGAAAAGGAGATAGGACAGAGAGTGGATTACGACCAACAGTTCAGTGTTAGAGTTGTTCTTATCATGATTGACAGCAAACCAACATCGACAACGGTAGTTCAGTTTTACATTACAACGTCGCAAACAGAAGATGAAGACAGTATACGAGAATACTGAGCGGTTAATTCGCAAGTAAAGGGAGACGAAAATAGAATAGTCATGGGGGATTGGAATGCGGTCGTAGGGGACGGAGTAGAAGAAAGGGTTGCAATAGAATATAGGCTTGGTAGTAGGAATGAGAAAGGAGAAAGACTGAGTTCTGCAGTAAATATCAGCTAGTAACAATGAATAATTTGCTTAAGAATCACAGGAGAAGAAGGTACATTTGGATAAGCCCGGGAGATACGAGAAGATTCAAGTTAGATGGAACAGTGGTTAGGCACAAATTCCAATAGAAGATACTGGATTGTAAGGCATACCCAGGAGCAGATATGGACTCAGATCACAATTTAGTAATTAAAAAAAGATGAGGCTGAAGATTAAGAAACTAGTCAGGATGAGTCATTATTCAAAGGAATGGCATACGGAAACACTAATGAATGAAGTGACGTGAAGAGGAATCGTTATCTCTAAAAAGAAAAATCACAGAAGTTGGAAAGAAAAGAATAGGTACAAAGTAGGTAACTGCGAGGAAATCAAGGATATCAGGAGTAATACTCCAGTTGATCAACGAAAGAAAGAAATATTTAAATGTTCTGGGAAATTCAGGAATACAGAACTACAAACCACTTATGAATAAAATAAACAAGAAATGCAAGGAAGTTGGGCGAGACAGCTCCATGAACAATGTGAAGAAATGGAAAATGAAATGGTCCGCAGATCGTGGTCGTGGGGTAGCGTTCTCGCTTCCCACGCCCGGGTTCCCGGTTTCGATTCCCGGTGGGGCAGGGATTTTCTCTGCTTCGTCATGTCTGGGTGTTGTGTGATGTCGTTAGGTTAGTTAGGTTTAAGTAGTTCTGAGATGTAGGGGACTGATGACCATAGATGTTAAGTCCCATAGTGCTCAGAGCCATTTGACCGAAAATCAAATGATTATCGAAAACACTCTCTAAGGATATAGAAAAGTCAAAACAACCCTTCGTGAAATTAATATCAAGGCAGTAGCATTAAGAGTGGAATGATAATTTCACTGTGAGATGCAGAGGAGAGAGCGGGTGAATTAAAAGAATACATTTAAGCCCTCTGTGAAGGCGAAACGTTTGATGAGGTGATAGGAGAAGAAACAGAATTGGGTAGAAAAAAATGGTTCTGATGGCTCTGAGCACTAACCTAAGGCTATCACACACATCCATGGCCAAGGCAGGATTCGAACCTGCGACCGGAGCGGTCACGCGGTTCCAGACTGAAGCGCCTAGAAACGCTCGGCCACACCAGCCGAGGAAGTCGGTAGAGCAGAGATGTTGGATCCGGTATTAGAATCAGAATTTAAAAGAGCTTTGTAAGACTTAAGATAGAGTAAGGCAGAAGGAATAGATAACATTCCACCAGAATTTCTAAAATTACTGGTGGAAGTGGCAGCAGAACGACTATTCACGTTGGTGTGTAGAATGTGAGTGAGTGGTATACAGCAACAGTCGTTTGGAGATACATCATCCATATAATTACAAAGATTGTAAGAGCCGACAAGTGTGAGTATTACTGCACAATCAGCTTAAAAGTTCAAGCAACCAAGTTGCTAACAAGCGCACCGTGCAGAATAATGGAAAAGAAAACTGAGGATTTGTTAGATGGCGATCAGTTTGGCTGTAGGAAAGATACAGGCAACAGACCGGCAGCTCTGACGTTGCGATTGATGATGGAAGCAAGACTGAAGAAAAACCACGATGCGTTCATATGATTTGTCTTTCTAGAAAAGGCGCGCGGGAATATAGCATGGTGCAAGATCTTCGATATTCTGAGAAAAATATGGGTGAGCTCTAGAGGCAGATAGATGATGTAATGTACAAAAGGGAAGAATGAGAGAGGAAGACCAAGTAGAAGGTTGTCGGAATAAAAATGATGTAAGACAGGAAGAAGTCTTTCGCCCTACTACTCAGTCTATACATCAAAGAAGCTATGACAGAAATAAAAGGAAGTTGCAGGAGTGGGACTGCAATTCATAGCGAAAGATTCGTTGATGACATTGCTCTCCTCAGTGAATGAGAAGGATAATTACAGGATCTCTGGAATGGAGTGAACGGGCTAACGAGTAAAGAACACAGATTGACAGTAAATCGAGGAAAGGCGAAAGTAATGGGAAGTAGCATAAATGAGAATAGCGAGGAAATTATCATCAGAATCTGGGATCACGAAGTACATAAATTAACTAATACTGCTAAGTGAGTAGCAAAATAACCCATGACGGATGGAGTAAGGAGGACATAAAAAGCAGACTAGCGCTGGTAAAAAGGGCATTCCTAACCAAGAGAAAACCACTAGTGTCAAATATACACCTTAATTTGAGGCAGAAATTTCTGAGAACATACGTTTGGAATACAGCATTGTATAGTAGTTAAACATGAATTGTGGGGAAACCGGAACAAAAGAGAATCGAAGACTTTGAGATGTGGTGCTGCAGAAGAATACTGAAAATTAGGTGGACCTATAAAGTAAGGAATGAGGAGGTTCTTCACAGAATTGGCTAGGAAAGGAAATTATGGATATCACTGAGAAGGCAGGCAACTCAATCGCGATGCACATCCACATGGTAGGGCGTCGGCATGTTCGCTTTGAAGGTAGAGTTCTAGCTGACGCGTTCCGGATATAACTATTACGTATTATTAATATCCATTCTTGGCCTCGGACTTGGCACTGTTTGGTGACAAAATACTATATGTCAATTGAGCCGTGGTAAAAATTGCTGTTTTGAAGAGCACGCCGCAGCGCGTTGTTTGAAGCAGTCGCCCTCCGTTTCTGGCGGTGGCGCCGCTGAGGTAATCGCAGGTTTGGTGTCTCCCTCTGGTGGGAAAGGGGAAAGGTTGCCTGTTCACGTGCATTTAAGGGGCGCTGTCTGCTCGGCAGTGAGTGAGTCGGAGTGAGTCTGAGCCGGCTAGTCTGATGAGTTGCTCAGTCCAGTCAGTGTGGGGCAGTCAGTGTCTGTCTGTCGTCCGGAGTGCTAGTATGTGTTAGGCCGCCAGTCTGCTCAAGGTTGATCAGGCAACGGTCGTTGGCGGTTGGATCGATCGGTTGGTCGGTCGAGCACTGGGACACAAGATGACTGGTCCGTTGTGAGCGTCGGCGAATGTGAGGTCGCCACGTCAGTCCAGTGGGCCGCGCCGTATAGCGAGGGGTAGTGGCTTCGCGGACAACACGAGAGCAATAGGAGTCAACCCACGACATTGGTCTGGCCGGCGCGAGCTGCGACGCCGTGACACGGGAGATCGGCACGCCTTCCTGCGTCCGTTGAAGCGGCTGGCAGCGGACGTTTCGGGAGAGAGTTTTGGGGGTGCTGTGCCAGGTCTTCGCCAGACGTAGCAGTTTATTAAAGATAAAGTGATTCTTGATATGTTGTTTCATTTACTTGTGTTCTTGGTCAGTCTCTCGTCCCCAGCTTGCTCGTCTGTCTCTCGTCCGCATTTGTTAGCCAGTTAGTGTCTGTCTATCTGTCGGTCTGCCGTACGTTGATAGCTCCCTCCGTCAAGTTTGCCGGATACGGTGTTAACGACGTTATCGCTTAAGGTGTAAAGGCCGAATTCCTGAAATATGTTTTCATGTTGCCTATCATCCTCAAAAATGGCTCTGAGCACTATTGAACTTAACTTCTGAGGTCACCAGTCCCCTAGAACTTAGAACTACTTAAACCTAACTAACCTAAGGCCATCACACACATCCATGCCCGAGGCAGGATTCGAACCTGCGACTGTAGCGAATGCACGGTTCCAGACTGTAGCGCCTATTACCGCTCGGCCACTCCGGCGGGCCCTATCATCTTGCAAGTTGATGTATGTGTAATGTAGAGCATCTTGGTACATTTTATGTAGAATTGGATTTCATGGATTTTACTTAAATGGCCATTTTAGTATATAAAGTCCTTTAGTATATAAAGTTCTTTTAAAAACAAATTGCACTTTCGGTGGCAAATAATTTTTAGTGTGAGTGTTTTGTACCATTTCCATCCCTCTTACGGGGTGCATAGTTTGCGTTTGTGTGAGTTGTTAAGATTTTTAGTTTAAAGTAATCTGGTGTGTTGCAGATTTGCACCAGTGTACCCCTTCAGATGTTGTTGTGAGCGGTAGTGACTGCAGCCGTGTTAAAAGGGAGCGGTAAGGTTCTCAGACGGAAAGCTCATACTATAAAAAAAGTCATTTCTGCCTCTGAATAAATTGTAACTTGATACTTACCGTGTGCTTTCTAATTGTAACTTTAAATCTGTTTAAAGAAGAAGGACTTTTAGGAATAAAATATCCATTTATTGTTAAAATATTTAATTTGTCTCATCAGTTACCCTTTGGCAACTACTTCCACGCTCACATAGTGTGATTAAATGTGTTAATGTTCTTCAGGAATCGCTAGTAAATAAAGTAAATTCTTGAAGAAAAGATTTTGAAAGTAAATCCATGGTTCATCAATATTTAGCTCGTGAATGCCGTTTCAGTTTCCACTATAAGGTGACTTGATAGACCGCGCGACGGCTCACATGCTAGGACTATCGACTGTTAGGCTTCTAACTTATTCGCGTCGTAGCTCCGACAGTATTTCGTTTGTAGGGTTCTCTGAATGTTACCTGCGATGGCCAGTCAGGAATCCTGTCGGTGTGCGACGTCATACCCCGGAAGACTGCGTATCCCCGCAAGCACTGTTATCCTAGGTAGGCTGTCTACTGGAATGTAAATTCAAATTACCTTTTGCACTGGTGTGCAAAACTTAATAACGAAAGTCAATTTCAAATGATGTGTAACTGACAAGTATCATAGCTCGATGAAACTTGGACCCTACCCAGAAAGAACCGCTACAATATAGTAGAGAAGGTACCGGAAAGAAATACGCAATGAGACTGCATACTGATCCATAAAAATGAGTGCAGGGACGAATGACTTAAATTTTATAGAGCAGTGTATTTAACGCAGATGTATCGATAGTAGACTTACCCCTTACAGACCTGAATTTCTTCTGGAGGAAAGAAAATTTTTCTTTCTGTGGTAGTGCTTTCAAGTGATATTTAAATGATTTTAGATCCAAGAATTACACAAAAATATTTACCCGTTCTCAAAACATACGTTGTACACTTGACTTCATATTATGGCCTAAAATAACTAATTTCGAAATATTCTCGTCTAACAAAAAGTATTCAATAACCATATTCAATCATACACTGCAATACAGCGAAACAACCACATAACCACATCTGCGTATTCTGTTGGTTACGAGCTGCTACGCACTGCAACGTCGACTTGCTGACGTTTTATGGCAATGCCCAACAGTTGGCATCACTTGCGAATGAGGAAAAGATTAAACATTCACAAATGTGTATCTCGGGTTTCCGTTGGGAAAAAACACTTCTGTATCAGCTAAGGCAGAGTAAAAGTTGATGTATGAAAATGTAGCCATAGGATCTGAAAGAGTTAAGCGAGTATTATTGCATTATTCGTGGAGGTATGTTCCGTCTATGCAACGAATTGAAGGCAATTTGTTTATTACCATACGCGTTTCGCTTCTTTCGTTTGTGAAGCATCTTCAGTGGCGATTTCCAGCGTTGTTAGCTCGTTTGTGTGGTTCTGGAGATGTGTTCATTAGTCGCCACTGTCCAGTTGGCCGATTTCCGGCGTACTTTCACCCACATTTGATTTAATATATCCCATACATAGGTTACATTTTATATAAAATATGAAGAGCTAGTGACGTACGCGATGTATCTGAACCATTAAGAATTAACGGGTCGATGTGCTCTCACCGATTTTCTTCAGTCTGATCTTAGACAAGATCATGAGAGAGGAGGGTAAAGAAACACAAGAGAAGAACGTCGAGGGAATTCGTCTAGGATAAGGAAGAGGAAGGTCTGTGGTGAAATGTCTCGCTTTTGCTAACAATATTGCTACAATTTCTAAAGACAAAACAGATGAGAAGATAATGATAGAAACGTATCTAAAACCGAACTGTTAAAATCGTGTGGGTAAACGGAATGACTAAAGATAAACACAACTGACAAAAATATACACAACCAGAACACGGAGGCATCAGAAGAGCTGATAATTTAGGTAACTTTTTTGAGAGAATGGATTCAATCAAATGGAATGGATTAGATAACACCGCAAGTAAAAGATTGAAGAAACTGGAATTAGCATACAAACTCGCTCAAAACCGGTACAATAAATGGTCGGTATACTTATAGGCAAAAATAAGACACTACGAAACAGTATTAAATGGATCGTAATTCCTAACACAGAGCAAAAGACGTGAACAGGACGTACTTGAAAAGAAAGAAAGTAATATACTCAGAAAATTTTACGATCACAAAAAAATTACAGATAACTACTGGACGAAGACGAGAAAAGAAGATCTATACACAAACATAGAAACAACCACAGACCTGTAAGAAAGAGGCGATTAATGTTTTATGACCATGTTTACCGAATTCAAGACAAGAGATTAATGATGAAATTTTTTTTATTTCATTTACATATTGAGAAACATCACGGGATGGCTGGAAGAGGCAAGGAAGTATCCTAGAAAACTTAAAGTCGCAGAAGACACCATAAAGGACAGGGACAATTTCTGGTTACTGATCAATTCAGCAAGAATGAAGAGATTCCACCATAGTCTTAGATTGTAAGCAGTCAATAACTGACCAAATTTTTAATGAAAAAAAAGGTTTTGTCATGTAGAAAAGTGCACAAGATAACTAAATCTGGTTTTATTAAATTAATATATTGAGGTGAAAATGTTCAGAAATGTTATAAACTACATTACAAGAATTTATTACATAGTCACAGTCTACTTACAACCAGTGGCGCCGACGTAGAGGGGGGGGGGGGGCCGCAAGGTACTTTGTGCCCCCCCCCCCCCCCCAGTAGTTAAAAGTAGGTGCCCCCTACACCCCAATATTCAAAAATATATTTCTCACCGCTCTCTCCCCCTTCCTCATCCTCTACTGGGAAATTTGTTAAAACTTGCACATACATTTTTGCATAATAGTATGTAATGATTATGTAGGCAAAAAATACCGATTTTACGAGTTATTGCGTATTCCTATCTGCTACTCCTCCAACGTCTGGATATGACGAACTGTCGTGACAGGGTTTGTCCCCTGCATCTGTACTATTTGCACACTTTTACTGTACCAAGGTATGCGGGGAACGAAAGCTCACCATGAGCTCCCAGCGCTTTGGCTGCTAGCACGAGCTCCACTTCCTCCCACAGCAGCCTGCAGCAATAGTGACACCGAATTTGATGGCGATCACTAGAAGGACTAGGTAATGGTAAGGACTCTTCATTCATGTTTGTAAATTCTATTGATAATCACTTGGTACAGCACCACACAAATCAGCACCGGCTCCAGGGATTTTGCCGCCTCGATCGTACATGTCAAGCGCCCCCCTCTCCCCCCCCCCCCCCCACCCTCCCCACGTCCCGACCACTTTTTCGACATAGTCAAATTTTCCCCATAATATATTTCATACATGACGCCTTATTTTCAGGTATCACACTCATTCGTCTCTTTGTTGTGAAAATGTCTTAAAGATCAAAGCAGCAGTCAGTCACTGTTCCTGTACCATAGATAATTTTCAATGAGACCCTTGATTTTATGAATAATTTGTATTTCCAATTTATTCTCACATTTATTCATTTACGCAAGATGGATTTGCCGCCCTCAGAAATCTGCCACCCTGGGCGATGCCACGGTTCGCCTCTCCCCGCCCCCTCCACAGAGCCGGCCCTGACAATAATCAGCATTATTGTTACATGGCTACTTCTTGTTAGGCGCACAGTACTGTTACGCAGGGCTCAGCTAATTCTGGCAGCGAACGTAAATATTCCTGAGCTGGGCAACGCCAGTGGTCAGTTAGTCTTACTGTGACTCGGTTCACTTGTTAATCTTTCGTCCCTTACTGTCCAGTTTAAAATGGACAAGCTTATAATTAGGAAGAAATGTGACAAGTGTTAGCGATGGTGAAGCTAGACACAGTGTTAGTGGTGCTGTGTGTGACAACAAAGACACAGATAGTGACGCAACCGTGGCGGTGACAAGAAACAGTGTTCCCAGAAAAACAAACCCTGTTATCAGCCCTTTTGGAAACAGCAATTTGCATGGATCGATTACAATAAGGTAAAAGAAGTTATTTTTTGCAAAATTTGAAGAAAATTGTTTTCCGTTTTATCACGAAATGGATAAAACTTTCATGGAAACTGGTTTTTCGAACTGGAAGCAGTGGTAGAAAAGTTGAAAAGTAAGCATCGGGCTGCCACAAAGAAGCTGTACTGAAATTCAAATCCATAAAATCGAATGTCAATGTATTTAGCCATATTTCCATAGAGAAACTGGCACAAGTGAAAGGTAACCGAGCTTGGTTACTAAAAATCATATCTTCACTCCGTTATTTAGCAGTGCAGGGGCTTGCAATAGGTGGGCATACTGATGAAACAAGTAACTTTGACAATTTATTGCGCCTTCAATGTGAAGATAACCAGCTACTTTTAATATGGTTACAGCTCGAAACTTACAAATGAACATCCAATGATGCGCAAAACGTAATTTTGGCCATTTTAAGTGATACACTTATTAGAAAATTTTTGTAGGATATCAAGAGTGCAGAGTATTTTGCAATAATAGCAGATGAAACAGCAGACATAGCCACCAAAGAGCAATTAGTATCTGTATAAGGTTTGTTGATGCTTCGCTAGAGATAGAAGAATATTTATTAGGGCTATACTCAATACAAAGTACCACAGTTAGGCTCTGTTTGATATTATTATCGACATTTTAAGACGATTTGATTTGCCTACATCTAATTGTAGGGGCCAATGCTTTGACGGTTCAGCTAACATGGCCGGATTATATAATGGTGTCCAGGCAAAGTTTATGGAAATGGAGAAGAGAGCTGCCTTGCACACTATTTAAATCTAATACTACATGACACGGTGAAAGCAGTTACAGAATGTCGAAATGCATTGAATGTTATGAAGGACTTAGTACATTTTGTGAGAGATTCACCTAAGACATTAGATCCTTTTGCTCACCTGCAGGCAGACGGATCTACTAATTTGAAACCACTCTGTCCTACAAGGTGGGCCGTAAGATACTTGGCATTGTCTCCAGTTTTGTCCAACTATAGAGAACTTCAGGAATTTTTTCTACATGTTTCACGAAATGACAATTCAGACACTGGGGCCAAAGGAAACTGCTTTTTGATTAATATGCAGACATATGATTTCTTTTTCATGTTATCACTGTTGGTAAATCTGTTTGGTCACATTGATTCCGTAAACATAGCACTACAGAGGAAATTCCTACAGTTAGAGGAGGCCAATAAGATGATTTCCACTCTTGTAACTCCTATTAAATTTATGAGAAACAATTTTGAATCGTTGTGGGCTGAAGTAACTTCAAAATGTCAAGATATGGATTACCTAGTAGAAGAAAAGTCCCTAAGAAATATCATTACTCCATCAATTCATCTGTAGGAATATTCAATGAAGTATGTGACAAATGTAGAATATTGTATAATGAAACAATGGATACATCCATCAGCTTCTTGGAATCACAGTTCAAAACCCCCATCATTCATGTTTGTAAATCAAATTGAACAATTTCTTCTAGATGATAACAAATATGCATTCGATATTCTATCTTTCTACGAATCAGATATAGACAAAGAACACTTGCTTCTCCACCAAAGCATTGTAAGGTGTCAGGCAAATCCAACTTCTTACATGAAAACCCTGACATGATAAGCAAATCCAGTAGTATGTCACATAGCTCCGAATAAATCGTGACATTAAATTAACCAAAGTAATACAAGTAACGAGTGAGCAAATGGAATGCCACAGACTAACACAAGAATGCCTAAATGCATGTCGTACCTTCCCACCGTGAGGCAGACGTAGTTCCGAGGGGAGAAACGAGGACAGAAGCCGAGAGCAGAACCGTGTTAAGCTAGAAGGCCCTACGATAACAGACGGAGGGACGGACACCAACGTCTCCAGCTAACCACTAGGGCTCACCACCCGCACGTTTTAGCGTGAGACTTTTTCGCGTCTCAGATACGTCAAGGACCACTCCCCAACCCCGGTTAAAAGCTAGAGCCCTCCAGAAAAGCAGTATGGATCTTACGATAACACAAAAAGGGCCACTACCACCCGCAAGTTTTAGCGTGGGACATTTTAGCGTCTCTGTTACGTTGCAATCTTTAAAAAACATTGCCCCACCACGAAAAGTATAACGTTTCTCATTGGATAGACAGAATTTTTGTAGCCGGAGCTTAAGGTTAACATTGTGACCCTGATTGGTCAGATGAAAACATAGCCAGATAGTCTTTTAAACTAACTTCGGTAAATTGTAGTAAGGAGAAGTGAAGAGTGAGTTCCGAGACGGCGAGCTGGATGGCTGGTGCGCCGGCCGCTGT